>NC_090070.1:13474219-13503562 GCF_038355195.1 Osmerus mordax | reverse complement strand
CATTCATCCCTCATTCCTTTCTCTAACTCCCTTCCCTCCCGCCTTCCTTCGCCTCCGCCCCCCCCCTCCCCCCCAGGGAGTGGAGGGAGAGCAGTGGGCTGCTGCAGGAGGAGGTGGAGGGGCTGAGGAGGAAGGTGGAGAGGATGGAGAAGATGAAGGAGGAGGTGGTCACTCTGGATCTGGAGAGAGAGGTGAGGGAGAGGGAAGAGAGGAGCAGGAGATTAGAGGAGTAGCCAGCACCGAAATGTATTCAACTATAACCATGTCTGCTCCTCACCTCTCCTTCTGCCCCTCCATCTTACTCCTCCCTCCTCCTCTTCTCTCGCCCACTACCTCCTCCTCTTCTCTCCCCCACTACCTCCTCCTCTTCTCTCCCCCTCTGCCTCCTCCTCTTCTCTCCCCCACTACCTCCTCCTCTTCTCTCCCCCTCTGCCTCCTCCTCTTCTCTCCCTACTACCTCCTCCTCTTCTCTCCCCCTCTGCCTCCTCCCTCCTCCAGAAACTGCTCCAGTCTGTGCAGGCCTGGGAGAAGCTGGGTCAGGCCACTGGGCTCGACATCAGGTCAGTGTCCTCCTCTTCCACCAGGGGGCTCTCTAGAGCTGCTGTCTGCTCCACCAGGGGGCTCTCTAGAGCTGCTCTCTGCTCACCCTGTCCTGTGGGTTAGAGAGTTGTGTGTGTGTGTGTGTGTGTGTGAGAATGAAAGGCCATAATGAGAAAGTGTTTTCATGTGATCAGTGAAGCACATCAAACGCACACGACATGCCTGCCTGTCTGTCTTTCTCTCTGTGTGTGTCTTTCTCTCTGTGTGTGTCTGTCTCTCTGTGTGTGTCTGTCTCTCTGTGTGTGTCTTTCTCTCTCTACGTTAATCATAAACGAGAGACAGGATTGAGTGTGTGTGTGAGAGTCTGAGATATGGGTTTGATTGGTGGGTGGGTGTGTGTGTCAGAGAGAGAGAGGCATCACAATATTTACCCCGTCTCTCCTCTCCTCCTCTGTGTGTGTGTCTAGGAAACCAGATGATTTGTCCAGAGAGGTCATCCTGATCCAGCAGAGAGAGATAACCCTCAAACAGCAGAACTATACTCTCACCAGCAGGTAACTATCACCAGCAGGCAACCAGAGATGGGAAGTAACCAAATACAAATATTTTGTTACTGTACTTAAGTAGATTTTTCTGGTATCAGTACTTTACTTCACTATTATTGTTTCTGACAACTTTTTACTTTAACTCCTTAAATAGTTTACACAAATATCTGTACTTCTTACATTTTCAAGCCAGGCTCATTACTAGTAGTTGTAATCTGTATTTGGTGGCATGATCAATATAATTCTTTGTCACTGTGTGCCTTTTTAAATTTCCTGGCTATCAGCACAACAAACAAAAGCTGGTCGAAGGAGCTACCATTGAAACATATTTCTTTTAATTTTGTATTTTTTTGAAAGGTTGAAAAAAGATATAAAGCAATTTTGGGGGAAAAAAGTTTTGAAAAAACTAGAAACCTTTTGGGTGTGTGTGGGGGAAAAAAAGTTTCAAAAGGTTTTAAAAATATTTTCAAAAACTTTTGAAAGGTTGAAAACAAAATTGGTTTCGAAAAAATATTTTCCAGAAGGTTGAAAACATGTAGGGTTCCAATATTTTTTTTGGGGGGAATGTTTTTGGACTCACAGTCCAAAAATCCCAAGGTTGACACTAACCTGGGTAGAGAGGAACAAGGGGGCTCCGCCTGTCTACCCAGGTTGGTCACACAAGGTGTGTGCGTGTGTGTGTGCGTGCGTGCGTGAGAAAATATTGGAACCCTAAAAATATTTTTTCAACCTTCTGGAAAATATTTTTTCCCAATCAATTTTGTCTGTACATACCTGCATGGGGCTAGCTGAGTTGTGTTCCCCCAGCTTGCGTGGGGTGGAGCGTTCCAGGGCCAGCCTGCAGGGGGAGCTAGTGCTGCAGAGCTGCAGGCTGCAGGAGGAGCAGAACAAGACACAAACACAAGAAGCTCTGGGCAGACGCCTGCAGAAAAGACTGCTGCTGCTCACCAAGGTACACGCACTGTACACACACGCACTGTACACACACGCACTGTACACACACGCACTGTATATATATATATATATACACACCTCCTTTGTGCACATTTTGTTAGACCTAAACCAAAACATGTAAAGACAAGAATGTAATCAGTGTGTGTTATCTCAGAGGAGGGAGGAGCTCTCAGATGGTGATGTAGATCGTCGGTAAATCTCATTCCAAGTTAACCCTTGTGCTGCCTTCGGGTCACATGACCCAAAGGTTCATAACGAACCATTGTTGTGTTTACACAATTTTACCCAAAACAAAAACAAATAAAAATAATTGTCTTTTAACCTTTGCAATGTGGGGGGGGGGGGGGGGGGGGGGGGGGGGGTCTGAGACAGCCCAACGGTTAAAAGAAAATGCTTCACTTTGTTTTTGTATGCGGTAAAGTTGTCGCAATACGACGGTGGGTCACGATGACTGACGGGTCAGAATGACCCGAAGATAACACAAGGGTTAAGACAGTAAATATCTACAAGGCGTTTGAGGTGGCCCACACACACTTGTGGAGGTCATTATGTGTGTGTGTGTGTGTGTGTGAGTGAGAGAGAGATTTTCTGACTGTAACAATTTGCTGAAGCTCCAAACAAATCAAGTTGTGTGGATGGCACCTGCCTCGCCCGCAGGAGCGGGACGGCCTGCGGGGGATCCTGGAGTCGTACGACAGCGAGCTGGGCTCAGACTACACCCCCCTTCTGGGCCGCAGGCTGAGGGAGGCGGAGCAGGGCCAGGCCCACAGCCAGGGCCTGCTGGCCCAGCTGGAGGTACACACACACACACGCACGCATGCGCGCACACACACTACACACTCACTCACCCTGTTCTGGTCTGCAGGTCCAGCTGAATGCAGCTCAGGAGGAGACAGGAGCTCTGAAACGACAGCTGCAGTCTGTGAGTACACATATACACACACACACACGCACCACACACACTTGAGTGGTGTCTGTCTGTGTGTGAGTCCTGTATCTATGGAAACGTCAGCATTGCTGTGGCGATGAGAAGTGACACGTGTGAAATCATCCTGTCTGGCAGATAAGTAATTACCTCTCTACTGAAGGATGGAGAGGAGGGGAGAAATAAAACCTTCAGGTTGACCGTGTGTGTGTGTGTGTGTGTGTGTGAGGTGGAGCTGGAGTTGGAGATGATAAAAAAACAGGCATCTGTTGCCGAGGGCAACCCGTTAGTGACCACGGAGGAAGTCAATGCTCTCAGGTAAGAGACACAAACTCTCTCTCACACAGTAACTAACCTAAACACTCACACACACACATTTACCCACCTACATCCCCTTCTCCGTGTGTGTGTGTTGTCCAGGCTGAAGGTGGAGGAGCTGGAAGCGGAAAGACAGCGTCTGGAGGAGCAGAACTCCACCCTGGAGATGAGGCTGGACAGACAGCTGCTGCAGGTAGGAGAGTGTGTGTGTGTTGGAGGTGGCCAGCCCTGCCCTAGTTTTCTTCTACTCTAGTCCAGAGTTCTAAAGTAGCTCCAGAGTTCTAAAGTAGCTCCAGAGTTCTAAAGTAGCTCCAGAGTTCTAAAGTAGCTCCAGAGTTCTAAAGAAGCTCCAGAGTTCTAAAGAAGCTCCAGAGTTCTAAAGTAGCTCCAGAGTTCTAAAGTAGCTCCAGAGTTCTAAAGTAGCTCCAGAGTTCTAAAGTAGCTCCAGAGTTCTAAAGTAGCTCCAGAGTTCTAAAGTAGCTCCAGAGTTCTAAAGTAGCTCCAGAGTTCTAAAGTAGCTCCAGAGTTCTAAAATAGCTCCAGAGTTCTAAAATAGCTCCAGAGTTCTAAAGAAGCTCCAGAGTTCTAAAGTAGCTCCAGAGTGGAGGGATGAGAGAGGAGAGGTCACCTGCATTTCTGGAAGTCATCTGTGTCACATTCCACATGACGGGCAGACTACCTCTCTGTGTGAAGACCAACACACACACACCGTACACACACACCGTACACACACACACCGTACACACACACTCGCACTCCACCATTTTAAAAAGTGGAAGGGATCCATTAGAGGGAGGTAGTTACAAAACTTTGAGATGAAAGCAGCTGGATTACAGTGTGATTGAGTGTTTCCCCCCTCAGCTCTATACCTCCCAGGATTATGACACTTTAATCAAGTGTGTATTTCGTGTGTGTTGGTGTGGGTGTAAGGATTCTGACTCTCTCTCCCTTCATTAGAGGATAAGGTTCTGCTTGTTAATGTGATAATCACAGAAGAACAAACTGCTTCACTTTTCTGTGTTTTACACACACACACATACCCCACATTAGTGTGAAGTTAAAGTTCTAAGAGCATCATTCACAGTGAGGGTCCTGATACCAGATCACTGGAGTGGCATCGGTTGAATAAAAGAAAATTTTCTGTTTGGACTTCTACCCTCCATCACTAGTGGAGGACCCCCCGACACACACACACACCTTCTCCCCATGTGACTCATCTGCCGTGTGTGTGTAAGAGAACCTCCCCTGTTGTTATTGCTGCTCCATGAATAAGAGATGCCTAGCTGGAGGCAACTTGAATTGCCACTGAGAGAAAGTGTGTGTGTGTGTGTGTCATGCCCAGTAGAGAGCTCTGTTAGAAACACACTTCTTCTCCAGACAGGAAGAGAAGTTTTATGGCTCTAAAAATGACACCTTTCAAGTGGAGCATTCAGTGTGTTTACAGGGCATGTGTGTATATAAATACACACACCCTGTATACTAAACTAAGCTGTGTGTGTACGTGTATTCTGGAATATTAACAAATATAGTTCCTTGGATGAACAACTGAATTATTCTAATCTAATTTTATATACTGTGTTCAAATATTCGCCTTTGCGGGGAGACACAACCTCACACACACACTCTTACAGTCTTATACACACACTCTCACACACACCTACTGTCTCTGGCTGAAGTTCGCTACAGGCTAAAATAGAATCTAATTTAGCCAGCAATCAAGGGTGTGTGTGTGTGTGTGTCTGTCAGATTAAGCAAAGATTGACTCCCTCATTGAGAGGGAAGGTGGGAGAGAGAAGGCAGAAACAGAATTTGCTACTTTGTTCCTCAGATGTGCTTTACAGTAGAGAAGGATGCTATAATGAGTACTAACATAATAACACTATATCTGTCTGTCCCCTCCCTCTATCCCTCTCTTTCTCTCCCCCCCCCCTCTCTCTCCCTCTCTTTCTCTTCCCCCCCCCTCTCTCTCTCTCTCCCTCCTCCAGGGAGACTATGATCCAGTCAAGACAAAAGTTGTCCATCTCAGGCTCAACCCCACCAGTGTTGCCAAGCAACTGCGCCAAGAGGAAGTGGAAGCTCTCCGGCAGGAAGTGACACGTCTGAGGGAGCACCTGCGCTCGCTGGCTAGCCCCGCCCCCGATTCCAGCGCTGCCAACGTCAGCATCAGCCTGCCCCCTTCACAGGAAGTACTGGGTTAGACACACACTCACTCTCTCTTCCCTCTCCACCCCCGGATTAAGTCATTTCCTGACATTGATTTTAGACTAATTAAACCCATACTTCATTCCTTCTTCTCCCTCTCCTCTCTCTCCTCTCTTCCCTTTCCTGTACTCATACAGAGGGGTTCCATTATGTTCTAAAAGGCTGTAGGAGGTTCTGTGGGGTTTTGGAGTGTTCTAAGAGGCTGTGTGTGTGTTCCAGAGCTGCGCCGTCAGATGGAGATGAGTGAGCTGAAGAACCAGCGTTTGAAGGAGGTGTTCCAGAAGAAGATACAGGAGTTCCGGACGGTGTGCTACGTCCTGACGGGGTACCAGATAGACCTGACCACCCACAACCAGTACCGCCTGTCCTCCGTCTACGCTGAACACATGGACGATATCCTGCTCTTCAAGGTACACACACACACACAGTGTCGGTGTATCATAGATGTGTGTGTGTGTGTTCTCCGCAGTCAGTCTCTATGTGCACCTGTGACCCTGTAGAAAGAAACTTCACTGTCAATATTTATTAACCACACTGCTGTACTCAACACACACCCAACCCCCCCCCCCCCCCCCCCCATGGTGAGCAGTAAGGTGGGCTAATTGAGGGGGAGGGGGGCAGTGGAGCAGGGGGCGCTGCAGACAGGAAGTGATGATAGGATTCTAATGTGTCACCTCTCCAGTAGGGTTGCCAGATAATCCTCTTCAAATCCCCCTTCCTGCTCTAAGCTGTTAAACCATTCTTCACCTCTCCTCTCTCTGTCTCACTCTCCTTTTCCCTCTCTCAAATTCAGTGTTCAATTTCAAGTGCTTAGTTGGCATGTTTAGAGACATATTTGAATTGCCCCATTAAGCATACTAGACATGCATCACACATACAGGTTGGAACTGTCTGTGTGAGAGAGATATCATGTTATTGTCATCTGGTGATTCTTTTATTGTGATGGTATTCTGTCAGTATGCAACATGCTTCTGCTCACCACCCACTGTGTGTGTGTGTGTGTGCGCGCTCCTGCTGAGTGTTCTCTACAGGGGGTTAGCAGTAAACCAGAATCAATAGTCCTAATTAAGATCATTACTGTTTTACTCTCTGTCTCTCTCTCTCTCTCTCTTTTTCTCTCTCTGTCTCTCTCTCTCTTTTTCTCTCTCTGTCTCTCTCTCTCTCTCCTTCCTTCCTCTCTCCACCCTGAGGCTGACATGTGATCATCCTGTGTGTGTGTGTGTGTGTGTTCCAGTCATCAGATCAGGTGTGTGTGTGTGTTCCAGTCATCAGATCAGGTGTGTGTGTGTGTTCCAGTCATCAGATCAGGTGTGTGTGTGTGTGTTCCAGTCATCAGATCAGGTGTGTGTGTGTGTGTGTTCCAGTCATCAGATCAGGTGTGTGTGTGTGTTCCAGTCATCAGATCAGGTGTGTGTGTGTTCCAGTCATCAGATCAGGTGTGTGTGTGTGTGTGTTCGTCATCAGATAGAGATGGTGGTTTGCAGGTAATCATTTGTATTAATTAAAACTTTGCAAGGTT
This sequence comes from Osmerus mordax, assembly GCF_038355195.1. Taxonomy (NCBI): domain Eukaryota; kingdom Metazoa; phylum Chordata; class Actinopteri; order Osmeriformes; family Osmeridae; genus Osmerus; species Osmerus mordax. The sequence goes on along the minus strand of NC_090070.1, from coordinate 13,496,559 downwards.
TTAATCAAGGTTTGCCAGTTGGAGTGTGACAATCAAAACTAAATTAACACACACAGCTGAAACTGTTTGGGAAGTCGAAATAAGTGAAAATTACAGCTATCATCCTGATTTGTGTGTGTGTGTGTGTGTGTGTGTGTGTGTGTGTGTGTGTGTGTGTGTGTGTGTGTGTGTGTGTGTGTGTGTGTGTGTGTGTGTGTGTGTGTGTGTGTGTGTGTGTGTGTGTGTGTGTGTGTGTGTGTGTGTGTGTGTGTGTGTGTGTGTGTGTGTGTGTGTGTGTGTGTGTGTGTGTGTGTGTGTGTGTGTGTGTGTGTGTGTGTGTGTGTGTGTGTGTGTGTGTGTGTGTGTGTGTGTGTGTGTGTGTGTGTGTGTGTGTCTTACCGACTCCTGCCCTCTGTCTTTTTTTTGTACCAACAACTTTTTCTCACCATATACATACGGACACACACACAGGCATTTACACACAACAACAAAGTGTGCTCTGTCTGAATGATAAACATGTTAATAGAATAATCTGAAATATGCAGATGAGACTTTCAATTTAAATGCTGATTCTGGCATTTAACTGGGAGGGAGGGAGGGAGGGAGGTGGAGGAGAACCGAAGGGTGGGGAGAGAGAGAGAGAGAGAGAGAGGAGGGAGGGAGGTGGAGGAGAACTGAAGGGGGGGGAGAGAGGAGGGAGGGAGGTGGAGGAAAACTGAAGGGGGGGAGAGAGAGAGAGAGAGGATGGAGGGAGGTGGAGGAGAACTGAAGGGGGGGAGAGAGAGGAGGGAGGGAGGTGGAGGAGAACTGAAGGGGGGGAGAGAGAGAGAGGAGGGAGGGAGGTGGAGGAGAACTGAAGGGGGGGGGAGAGAGAGAGAGAGAGGAGGGAGGGAGGTGGAGGAGAACTGAAGGGGGGGGGAGAGAGGAGGGAGGGAGGTGGAGGAGAACTGAAGGGGGGGGAGAGAGAGAGAGGAGGGAGGGAGGTGGAGGAGAACTGAAGGGGGGGGAGAGAGTGAGAGAAGGGAGAGGAGAGAGGGAGGGAGGTGGAGGAGGAGAACAGAGGGGGGGAGAGAGAGAAAAGGGGGGGGGGGTGAGAGTCAGTAGGGAGGGAGACTAACTGACCAGAAACTGTAACAAACTGCACCTGATACCTTCACAAGCCATCCAGGGACTGTGTTCAGTGGTGTATTCTCATGAATATGTATGAGCTGAGATGGACCAGTGGCCAATGGTTGTCTCCGGTGTATCAGGTTTCCACAGAGACAGCTGCCATATGTGGCAAACATCCCCCACAGACACACAGGAGAGAGGAGCTGTCACAAGGGATCAGTCAGAACTCTCATCTCTCCCTGTTGTCTTACAGGTCACACAGGGTCTGTAGTCCTGGCACACACACCTCATACACACACACTGTCACACACACACACTGTCACACACACACACTGGAGGACAGCAGGGAAACAGTGGAGAGACGTATCCATCATGTAGATCTCAATGTCACAACCTGAGGGACAGTGAATCAACCTTGTATGACTGTTAAACCTTTCTATATCTTACTGTAACATGCATTTATCTCTTACTTTTCTACAGTCCCCAACTTACTATGCTACTGTTGTTTTGCCATATTATTATTGTTGGACTAATTTTTATGATATATATATATATATATATACGTTAAAATGTCCATTCAATATGGACTGCTTTGGCAATACTGCTCAACCCGAACTGTCATGACAATAAAGCATACTGAACTGAACTGAGAGAGACAGAGAGAGAGAGAGAGGTGATCAAATTCCCCAGGATGTAAACTAGACAGAACTACTGAAGGGGACATTGCTTCATCATTTCTTATCATCTAGCTTCATTCTGTCAGTCACACATCTGCACTCAGTAGGCTTACACACAAGTCAAGTGTTGATTTGACTGATGAGCAGAATGTCATTAATACCTGATCACTGATGCTCTCTGGGGGGTGCTCTAAATAAACACACCTTCAAAACACACACACACACATTCTGCAGCATGCTGCTTTCTGGTTGGCTGAGAGCAGGTCATAGACCCGCCCCTGCTAACATTCATTTTTGTTGATTAGATGAAGAGTGAAAAGTTATTGACACGCTCCTCCTCTCCTCTTCAGATCAAACAGTTAAAGGTCATGTTAAGTTTGTTGAAATAGTGTTTATTCTAATTGTGACCTTATCAGAGTTTGAATATTCACAGCTCGTCTGGTCACACGCCTCTCCAGCTGTAAATAAAAACAGACCTTTCTACATACAACGACAACTGTTTCCTCCCTGGAGAGGGGAGAGGGGAGGAGGAGGGGAGCGGGGGAGAGGAGAGGAGATAGGAGGGGAGGAGGAGGGGAGGGGATAGAGGAGATGAGAGGAGAGGAGATAGGGGATAGAGGAGATGGGAGGAGAGGAGATAGGGGAGGAGGAGGGGAGGGGATAGAGGAGATGGGAGGAGAGGAGAGGAGTGGATGGAGGAGAAGGGTTGAGAGAAGAGAGGGGTGGACGGTAGCTTGTAAGATCTGTAACTCTCAGCCTCGTAGCTCCCTCCATCTCTCCATGTCTCTGATCTCTGGAGTCCCTCTGACATCTAGATCATTCCTTCTCTTTAATTACTGTCTCTCTCTCCCTCCCCCCAGGACCATACGGCTCCACTCTAATGAACCCTCCCAAATGTAACACCTTTCCCTGCTGTGGCTATGTCTGTCACACACACACCTGTCTCTCTCTCTCTCTCTCTCTCTCTCTCTCTCTCTCTCTCTCTCTCTCTCTCTCTCTCTCTCTCTCTCTCTCTCTCTCTCTCTCTCTCTCCTCTCTCTCTCTCTCTCTCTCTCTCTCTCTCTCTCTCTCTCACTCACACACACACACACACACACTTGTCTCTCTCTCTCACACACACACACACACACACCTGTCTGTCTCTCTCTCTCTCTCACACACACACACACCTGTCTCTCTCTCTCTCTCACACACACACACACACACACACCTGTCTCTCTCTCTCTCACACACACACACACACACTTGTCTCTCACACACACAACTTCCACCCCGGTAAAAGTTACAGTAACAACTTTTAATTGATTGTCCTGCTTGATGTGTGGAGGTTTGACCCTGTGTGTGTTCTCCTCCAGTCAGGAGGGGGGGCGGGGGGCAGTGTGGGGGCGGGGGCCATGCAGCTTATGGAGACCTGCTTCTCCAGGACTCTGGCTCCCATGGTGGACCTGCACCTGCACCATCAGAAGAGCATCCCTGCCTTCCTGTCTGCGGTGACCTGGACCTCTTCAGCCCGACAGACCACCGTCTGATCCCTGACCCTCTGGTTCTCTGTCCAGCTGGCAGGAGAATCTGCTGTTGCTGCAGACCCCGATCACCCTGAGAACTTCTAGGAGACCATCTGGAAGGATCTCATGTTTTTCTGTTTAGTTCTTTGGTTTTAGTCTAGACTGAACTGAACTGGACTGTCTCTCACACAGTTAAATACACACACACACAACTTTGTTGTGGTTTTACCTGTTTGGTTGGGTTAATAAAGAGATGTCTTGAATCCATGATGGGTGTCTGGGTTTGTGTGCCATCTAGGGACTGTGTGTGTGTCTGGTTTAGGTGTGTGTGTGTGTGTGTGTATAAGACGGTCTGATCCTCTGACATTCATCTCCTTTAAAAGCTCTCCCCCTCTCTATCACTCCCTCCTCTCTCCCCTCTCTATAACTCCTCCTCTCTCTCTTCTCTATCACTCTTCCACCTATTTTATTCATCTCTAATCTTTATTTCATTCCTCCACCAGTGCTGAGTGTGGCTGAATAACAGTGTGGCAGGAGCCCTGGATCCTGAGAGAGACAGAGCGTGTGTAGGACTGCTTGTGTGTGTGATAAGTGAAGTGTAGTTGTATAATTTGTATTGTAAGTTGTATAATTACTTACTTACTTACTTACTAGTTGTATAATTCCTCCCAGTGAGGGCAACAGTATAAAATTGTTATATATTGTTATAACCATTATACACCCTGATATACTGGGAGGGGAGGTGAGGTGATGGAGGGGAGGTGATGAGGGGAGGGGAAGTGATGAGGGGAGGGGAGGTGACTAGGGGGGAGGGGAGGTGATGAGGGGAGGGAAGTGATGAGGGGAGGTGATGAGGAGTAGAAGAGATTGAAAGGTGGGTGAGGAAGAGGAGGACATAGATGATCTTTTTTGCTTTTGTACCAGTTTCTCTGTTCCCTCCCCTCTGTTCCTCCTCCCCTCTGTTCCCCTCCTCCCCTCTGTTCCCCTCCTCCCCTCTGTTCCTCTGCTCCCCTCTCCTCTGCTCCCCTCCCCCTCCTCTGTTCCCCTCCTCCCTCTCTGCTCCCCTCCCCATCTGCTCCCCTCTCCTCTGCTCGCCTCTCCTCTGCTCCCCCCTTCTCCTCCCCTCTGCTCCTCTGCTCCCCTCCTTGATGTTCTCTTCATTAAGAGACTGCAGGACATCAGAACTTCTGGAAACAAACAAACCGTCCAGGGACTGCAGGAAGCTGTCATCAGGGTTGCCAGGGGATACGGATTCTGACGTCATCGGGGAATACGGGCAGGTGGCGTCTATGTGGGCGGAGCCTAGCGTGTGGTGCTGCCATTAGTGGATCAATGAGAAGGTAGTGACTGTAAGCCCTCCTGTCGTCACCACCATCAATATCATGTTAGAGAGCATGTGTGGGATTGAGACAGAGTGTGTGTGTGTGATGCAGAGAGTGTGTGTGTGATGGTCCAGTACTTCATGACTTTGAGCTTGTAAGTGGGTCAAGGCTGCTCCTCTCAGAGACACAGTGATTGGTGGATTTACCCTTCAGCTAACTGCCCCATGCACACACACACTGACACATTTTCACACACACCCTGACACATTCACGCCAAACACACAGAAAGGAAGGTGGTTGAAAGGTGATTGGGGGTAGAATCTCCTCCCTAGGCTGGAAAACTCAAATGAAACATTTATCTTAGGAAGGTGCTTCGGTATGCAGGCAGGATACACACACCTCGCCCACACACCTACACACACTCTGAGAGGAGGCAGGCAGCGTGTGTGTAAGGTGTGTGTGTGTGTGTGTGGACGGCATATGGCAGCCTCTGCTCTGACCTCATGTCCCCCTCTTCACTCAGACTGACTGTGAGGTGTGTTAGTGTGTGTACCCTTTAACACCAGGAGAGAGGAGAGTGTTCTGGCTGTCAAGTTGCCATAGAAACTGCCAGACTCCCTCCCTCAGACACCAGACTCCTTCTCCACGTTAACCTGCCAAGCTAAAGGCTTGTTCCTATGAGACTGTGTTAGCGTAGTAAGTTAAAGGCCAGATCTCAGTTCTCTTCTCAGCCATGCTAACTGAACTAGCTCTGTATTATGCAGTTGTAGCTTCTGAGTGTATGTGTGTGAGTGTATGTGTGTGAGTGTATGTGTGTGAGTGTGTGTATGTGTGAGTGTATGTGTGTGAGTGTATGTGTGTGAGTGTGAGTGTATGCACACACACACTCACACACTTCGTTGAACAGCATAAAAACATTGTATAACACATTAGTGGGATGTTCGCTGTCCCTCTCTTGCAGCTCCCTCCCTCTTAACTCCAGGGCCTTTGAGTAAATGCCAGTTGGAAAATGAAACAGTGTGTGTGTGTGTGTGTGGCTGTGTGTATATCTGTAGGATAGAAGACCACCTATATTTCACTATGGTGAGTGTGTGTGTACACATATATGCCAGACATGAGTGCTTGTGTTCAGGCGTGTATGTGAGTGTGTGTGTACACATATATGCCAGACATGAGTGCTTGTGTTCAGGCGTGTATGAGCTGCCACAGCATGTCCGTGTGCTAGTGTTTGACTGATGGTAATGAAAAATTATACATAATATTTTATTTATTTTTAATTACACTATGGTATTTTGTGTTAGACACCACTAACCACCTTTCTGTGTTCATCCTGGTTTACAGTTACCCAGAATGCTCTACTGCTCCATACCTGCTCAGCTCCTGAGGTTCCTGCTCCTGTTTCAAACTGGAGAGAGAAAACACGACAAGACCAATCAGAATCTGTGTTTTAATGAAGCTCGTCTCTACCTTACCTGCTTCAGTTACCTGCTGGTTAAGAACCATAGAAAAACACCAGATGACAAAGACAACCACCCAGACCTTTTAATCGAGCCCAGAGCAGGTCTAGACAGTTTAAGGCTGTGGTTGATTTAGTGGGTCTGGATGAGTGTATATACAGGTTTAGACCTACACCAGGACCCTGACCAGGACCTAGACTAGACCAGGACCTAGACCAGGACCTAGACTAGACCAGGACCTAGACTAGGACCTAGACTAGACCAGGACCTAGACTAGGACCTAGACCAGGACCTAGACTAGACCAGGATCAGGACTTAGACTAGACCAGGACCAGGACCTAGACTAGACCAGGACCTAGACTAGACCAGGACCTAGACCAGGACCTAGACTAGACGAGGACCAGGTCCGGTTCCTCCTAGAACCTCAGCTGGGTTCTCCTCCTGGCAGGGTTGGAGAACCCTGGGTTCTAAGAGCGTGGTCGCTAGCCAATCCCAGCCCTCCTTTTGGGGTCGTGTCACAGTTGTAGCTTGGCCCAAAGGACCAATCAGAGAGCGTCATTATCGGGTAAGTATCCTATAATACTATAACGGAGTCACAGTATCTGGTTACCATGGTGGCGAGCTGGAGAAGGTTCAGGGAGTCAGCTGACCTAAATGTGATGATGATGAGGAGGAAGAAGCTCTGCAGAGTTCTATAAACCTTCAGCTCAGTCTAAAACACTGTTTAATTATGCAGAGATAAAAGATTACATTCATATGTTGCGGTGTGTGTGTGTGTGTGTAGAGAAGGGTGGGGCTACAGGGGCTACCACAGCACTTTGGTCATCATGTGATTGGAGGGGAGCAGGGAAGCAGCCAGCCAATGGGAGTGGTTGGTTCAGTATTGTGCCTTTTGATTGGTGATTTAGCAAAATCATCTCTTGGGAAATGGAAGGGGCGTAGAGAGGTGCAATGTGGGACACAGAAAGACTTGTGCAGTGTAAGCTCTGCCCCCAGAATTGTAGCAGACATTCACTGATCAGAGTTGTTGTTGTTTGTGAAATGTGTTTGTTTACAAATAAACAAACAAAAACAAAACAATGAGGCTCTCCCCCCTCTGGAGTTTTCTTAAAAAAAACAAAACTGGTTGTCGTAGAAACAATACGGCTGCTGCAAATATAGAACATTTCTCTTCATCTGTACAGTGTTCCGTCGCCCGTCGCCATGGATCTCGCCAGAGAGTCAGTGTGTGTATTAGTCCAGAGAGACAAGAACAGGAGAAGGTTCTCACATGAAGAACCCGGTTCCAACATTCTCTGGTAAACAAAAATGTTGACATCACCCGACGTGATGTCATTTGTTTGTTGTTGTTGACAAAGTACATGTGTTGTTGATGAGTACGCAACAACAGTACGCAACAACAGTCTATCCACATTTCACTGTACAGGCCCATGCGATATTCAAATTATACTAATAATAACAATAATATTGATAATGAGAATAATAATGAGAATAATAATCAATAGTAAGAATAACATATTATGTTCTAATGTTTGTCTTTAAGTACATTATCTAAGTAGAAAAGAGATCTTTAGTCACATGTTCTCCACAGTGAGAATGCTACTATAATATATAGTATAGAATACTATAATCTACCCAGTTACACAGTCGGTCATCAAGCTTCTCCCACACAAATGGTGGGTTATTTCTAATGGCTACAGGTTCTGATTGGTCCGTGTGTGTAGAGGCAGAGCTGATTGGTGTGTTTGTGGGGTCCCAATACTGCCTTTTTCAATGTGTGTATTTATTTCTGTGTGTTTGTCTATACATTACCCTAACCCTGTCTACATTAGAGCAAGTGTGCGTGTATTCATACATGGATGTGTGTGTCTGTGTGTGTATACCGCTACATGTATGTGTGTGTGTGTCATTGTATCAGTGTGGATGTATGCATATGTGTGTCTATTAGTGCGTGCGTCTAACTCTGTGTATGTATCAGTGTGTGTGTGTGTATCAGTGTGTGTATCAGTGTGTGTGTGTGTATCAGAGTGTGTATCAGTGTGTGTATCAGTGTGTGTATCAGAGTGTGTATCAGTGTGTGTATCAGTGTGTGTATCAGAGTGTGTATCAGTGTGTGTATCAGTGTGTGTATCAGTGTGTGTATCAGAGTGTGTATCAGAGTGTGTATCAGTGTGTGTATCAGAGTGTGTATCAGAGTGTGTATCAGAGTGTGTGTATCAGTGTGTGTATCAGAGTGTGTATCAGAGTGTGTATCAGTGTGTGTATCAGTGTGTGTATCAGAGTGTGTATCAGAGTGTGTATCAGAGTGTGTATCAGAGTGTGTGTATCAGAGTGTGTATCAGAGTGTGTATCAGAGTGTGTATCAGTGTGTGTATCAGTGTGTGTATCAGTGTGTGTATCAGAGTGTGTGTATCAGTGTGTGTATCAGAGTGTGTATCAGAGTGTGTATCAGTGTGTGTATCAGTGTGTGTATCAGTGTGTGTATCAGTGTGTATCAGAGTGTGTGTATCAGTGTGTGTATCAGAGTGTGTATCAGTGTGTGTATCAGAGTGTGTATCAGAGTGTGTATCAGTGTGTGTATCAGAGTGTGTATCAGTGTGTGTATCAGAGTGTGTATCAGAGTGTGTGTATCAGTGTGTGTATCAGTGTGTGTATCAGAGTGTGTGTATCAGAGTGTGTATCAGTGTGTGTATCAGAGTGTGTATCAGAGTGTGTGTATCAGTGTGTGTATCAGTGTGTGTATCAGAGTGTGTGTATCAGAGTGTGTATCAGAGTGTGTATCAGAGTGTGTATCAGTGTGTGTATCAGAGTGTGTATCAGAGTGTGTGTATCAGTGTGTGTATCAGAGTGTGTATCAGAGTGTGTATCAGTGTGTGTATCAGAGTGTGTATCAGTGTGTGTATCAGTGTGTGTATCAGTGTGTGTATCAGAGTGTGTATCAGAGTGTGTGTATCAGTGTGTGTATCAGAGTGTGTATCAGAGTGTGTATCAGTGTGTGTATCAGAGTGTGTATCAGAGTGTGTATCAGTGTGTGTATCAGAGTGTGTATCAGAGTGTGTATCAGAGTGTGTATCAGAGTGTGTATCAGTGTGTGTATCAGTGTGTGTATCAGTGTGTGTATCAGAGTGTGTATCAGAGTGTGTATCAGAGTGTGTATCCTAGCCCCCCGCCAGTTCAAGCTTTCTGCTGAGAGGAGACCCCCTTCCAGTAATCCAGGATGTCATGCAGGTCCTCGTCCTGGGCCAGCTGCACCTTCCTGCGGAGGGCGTGTCCGGCCGCCACATACTCCTCCTCCTGCCGGTGCCTCCGCCGGTGCATCTTGAAGCGCTGCCAGAGGCCCCGGCCCGGCCCGCAGGACGCCTCGGGGCTGGAGCCGGCGCTGGAACTCAGGCTCTGGTAGTGAGGCGAAAGCGGGGGGTAAGGAGGCTCCGCGCGGCCCAGGGAGAGGGCCTGGAGGTGGGGCGGGAGGTCGGGAAGGGCTGGGAGGTCTGGGCAGAGCCCCAGGGGCCCAGGGTAGGAGTGCCGGTGCTCGTGGTACTGCCGGAGACGCTGGGCTTCCGCACGCAAGATGGCCGCCGCTGGCGTCACGGTGAGGATTGGGTCTCCGGCGCCCGCTGCTGGGCTGGAGGTCTGGTCTGTGTACCTGGAGGGGGGGAGGAGGGGGAGAAGTGAGGTCACTTCCTACATCCTGTCTGTGTGAGGTTACTTCCTACATCCTGTCTGCGTGAGGTCACTACCTACATCCTGTCTGTGTGAGGTCACTTCCTGTGTGTGCGTACCGTAGGTCGTGAGTGGAGGCCCCTGGGGGCCGGTAGGACCGCGGGCTCCGGGCTGACCCACTGGACGAGACACTGGGGCGCTTCGAGGGCGGAGCCTCCATGCTGTGGTGCCGCTGGATTGGATGGTGGTAAGCCCCGCCTTTATACACCGGGGACAGGAAACCGCCGCCTCCCCCGCTTCCTGTCCCGCCCCCTGCTTTGCTGGGTTGTTCAGAGATCAGCATCAGCTGGGCGTCGCGGCCGGGGGAGGAGGTTCCCATGGCGCTGGGTTTGGCCCCACCCCCGGTAGCGGCCTGGAAGGAAGTGGACTCGGACTTGAGCGCGTCGATGCAGTTGTTGATGATCTGGTTAACCTTGTCCACCTCCTTGGCGATGGTCGAGATCTCTGCTACCGACCCCTGAGTGGGAGGAGACATCCCTCTCTCTCTCTCTCTCTCCCTCTCTCTCTCTCTCTCCCTCTCTCTCTCTCTCTCCCTCTCTCTCTCTCTCTCCCTCTCCCTCTCTCTCTCCCTTTCCCTCTCTCTTTCCCTCTCTCTCTCCCTCTCGCCTCCGCCTCGCACCTCCAGATAGCTGGCCTTGTTCTTGGGGGTTTCGATGATCTCCTGGATGGTGTACTGTTCCAGCTCTCCTCCCAGGTAGGGCAGGCGCGACAGACTTTCCCCAGCCGAGAGGCCCTGTTTTTGGGAGAGCTGGGAGAGCGAGCCCCTGCCTCCCTCCAGCTCGCCCACACCCCCTCCTCCGTACTTCAGCTCTATGAGCGTGCGCTGGATCCTGTTCCAAACAAGCATCACATCAAACAGTCAAGCGCACACTTCATTAAACCTAACTAAGAATTGTTTAGTAACTTTTAGGTGTGTTAGGGTGCATACTGCCCCCACATTCTGCCACCCACCTCTCCATCTTCCTCTGCTTCTCCTCGCGATGTCTCCGCCTCCTCAGACAGTGGCAGGCGACGCCCAGGACCACCACCATGCCAAACAGACATCCCAGAATACCCATGATGTACAGCGTCGCTGATGACTGGGTGGCGGCAGGTCCGGGCCCGGCCTTGCCGCCCACGGAGAGCGTGAGGCAGGTGTGGTTGTGCCGCAGGGCATGCCGCACCGACACCACGCAGTAGGTGTAGAGCGTGTGTGGCTTCAGGTCCCTCAGCTCCACGTCCTCCTGCTGGCTGTGCAGCTTCTGGATGTCTGTGGAGAAGCTGTTGTTGTACAGGACCAGGGTGTACTTCTTCCTGAAGGGCTGGGGGATCCGGACCGAGAGCACCGCGCTGGTGGGAGTCACCTGTGTCACCCGCATGTCCGGCCCCGAGTCCAGGGAGGTGGGGCCGATGCTGATTGGCTCCTCGGGGACAGGGGGCGGGTCCCCGGAGTAGCAGTCGTCCAGTACGCAGGGCGGGGGGCGGGGGGGGGCGGGTGGTTGCGTCTAAGATGTACGGCGGGCCGTTGCTGTCCTCACACACCGTACTGAGCACGTGCAGAGCGTTGCGGAAGGCGGGCTGCCGGGGGTTCTGGCTGACCAGGAGGTAGCCGTAGAAACCAGAGGGCGTGTCGCAGGCCATGCGCTCGTTGGTGCGGTTGGGGAACAGGGCTAGCCAGCGCAGGAAGCCCAGCAGCTCACAGGAGCAGTTGAATGGGTTGGTGTACAGCTCGCACGTGCTCAGACGGGACAGGCTGGAAAACACAGCGCCATCTAGCTGCTGGATCCTGCAACAACAGGTACCATGTTAAACAACTACAGTAACTAACACTATAATAGTTCTATGTATACAACACTCATATATTTACAGTAACATGTATAATATTTTGGTAATTCATATCATATTTAAATTACAATAATACATATTTTATATAACATAATTTATATATATTTCTATTTTATATATATATTTCCCTTATATTATGTAATATATATTTGTTTCTGTATTTTATATATTTTATATTATATTTGATATATATACATTATATATAGATATAATTGATTGTATATAATATTTTCTGTAGCTAAATGATATATATATGTCCAGTATTCCAGTGTTGATGATGAGGTGAGGCAGCACCTGTTCATGGAGAGGTCGATGTTCTCGATGTTGGGGCACTCCTCGAAGGTGTTGGGGCTGACGCTCTCGATCAGGTTGGCCTGCAGGTACAGGTACTGCAGCCTGCCCAGCCCCCGCAGCATGCCCTCAGTCAGGTTCCTCAGCCTGGGAAGACCCAACACACCTGGACACTTATACACCCCTCCACACCTGGACACCGCTACACACACCTGGACACTTATACACCCCTCCACACCTGGACACCGCTACACACACCTGGACACTTATACACCCCTACACACACCTGGACACTTATACACCCCTACACACACCTGGACACTTATACACCCCTACACACACCTGTACACTTATACACCCCTACACACACCTGGACACCCCTACACACACCTGTACACTTATACACCCCTACACACACCTGGACACCGCTACACACACCTGGACACTTATACACCCCTACACACACCTTGACAGCCGTACACACACCTGGACACTTATACACCCCTACACACACCTTGACAGCCCTACACACACCTGTACACTTATACACCCCTACACACACCTGGACAGCCCTACACACACCTGTACACCCCTACACACACCTCCACCCATACACCTCTACATCCCCTCCCCTCACCTGTTGAAGCCCAGCTGCAGCACCTGCAGGTTGTACTGGACCCCCCCCTCCTCACCTGTTGAAGCCCAGCTGAAGCACCTGCAGGTTGTACTGGGCTGAGAAGGCCCCGTCCTCGATGTAGGACACGTCGTTCTTGGTGAGGTTGAGGTAGGTGAGGTTGGAGAAGCGCCCCAGGGCGGAGAACAGCACGGAGCGGATCTTGTTCTCGTTGAGGCGCAGGTCCAGGATGGTGTTGTTGATGTGCTGGGGGATGCTCTCGTACGGGGGCTGGTTCTGGCTGCAGATGGCCAGCCACACAAAGCCCTTCTCCCCCTCGATCAGCCAGCAGTCGCCCGTCGCCCCCGGGAACCGCATGAGTGACAGGAGGGCCAGCCAATAGAGGGCGGTCGCCGCCGCAACAGTAAGGGAAGCCCCGCCCGCCAGGGTGGGAGTGCACGTTGTCATGACGTCAGCCGTGACCACGCCAGGTGTGTTGCCGTGGTTTTATGTGTGTCTGTCCGTCTGTCCGTCTTCCTGTCTGTCTGCCCGCCTCATTGGCAAGACTTGTTCTGATTGGACGGGGCTGGGCAGGTTACATCTGATTGGCTGGCGTTTGGGGTCAGGGGTGGGTGCAGCACTGTACTTTTCCTCGCATCCAATTGGTTGGAGTTAATTTCGTCTTTGGGTGTCGGCATCTCTGATTGGATAACAGTCTGCGCTGCAGCCTTCTCATTGGTGCTGGAGAGAGAGACAAACACACCTGCTGTTTAACACGTGTGTGTGTGTGTGAGAGAGAGGGAGGGAAGATGTGTGTGTGTGAGAGAGAGACGTGTGTGGGTGTGTGTGTGTGTGGGGGGGGGCGGGAGGTAGCTATGCTTCCCGCAGTTAACTAGAGTAGAGGGAGACAGACCTGGCAGATTACAGACACGATTAAGCTGAATATGGATGCTCCTGTTACTACACACACACACACACCACCACACACCACACACACACACACACACGCACACACACACCACACACACAAGCCTGCCAACCTAACGAATCTCTCCACTCAGTTACTCATTAATTAGTCTGCAGCACTAACCTGGTTACAACATGCAAGACTACCCTGTCAACAGCTGCTGAGGGGAGGAGAGGGGAAAGGAGGAGAGAGGAGGGGAGGAGAGAGGAGGAGAGAGGAGGGGAGGAGAGAGGAGGGGAGGAGAGGGGATGAGAGAGGAGGGGAGGAGAGAGGAGGGGGAGGAGAGGGGATGAGAGAGGAGGGGAGGAGAGGGGATGAGAGAGGAGGGGGAGGAGAAAGGAGGGGAAGAGAGGAGAGGGAGAGGAGGAGATAGACAGAAGAGAGGATGAGGAGAGATGAGGGGAGGAGAGAGGAGGAGATGATGGGAGGAGAGAGGAGGGGAGGATAGGGGACAGGAGGAGAGAGGAGAGAAGGTGAGGGGAGGATAGGGGAGAGGAGGAGAGAGGATAAAAGGTGAGGGGAGGAGAGAGGAGGAGAGTAGAGGACGGGAGGGGCCTCAGACCTGACGCCAACCATAATGTACAGGAAGTGATGTCATTGTTTGCTGATGTTAAGGAAGTGGAGGATGAACAGAACTGCTATGTGTGTGTGTCTTCCATCCAGTCAGCAACAATCTATTATTGATGGTGTGACTTCCTCCTACATATAGCATGCGACTAACTCCACATGAGTTCACAAGAGGCACACACACACACATACACACACAGTGACCTGCTGTTGTCCTGGGGTGAGAAGAGAACAGAGGGAGGAAGTGATAAAAGCTATAAAGGGAGGAAGGGAGGAGCAGGTGACAGATACACAGTGGTTTCATTCTGAGCGACTTTTAAAGTAAAACACTCACACACACTCATGCTTCACCTCTAACACCTCTAACCTCAGTGGGAGGTTCATCTCCATGAAGATGTATCTCCTTTCCTCCTCTCCTTTCCTCTCCTCCTCTGCCCTTCTTTCCTCTCCTCTCTCATATCTTCTCTCTAACAAACGCACACAAAAACACTCACACAAGCCACACACACACCATCCTGTCATGTAAGATGTGCAGACAGACACAGGTACAGGTACACACAAACAAACACAACTCACTCACACGCATATGCTACACACACCATATACGCAAACACTACAAACATAAACACAGACACACACACACACAGTCAGGCTTTCTTGGGCAAAATGACACATGAGATTTGTTAAATCGATAAATGATTCAGATTAGATTATAGAGAGATAAACCAGCTCCCAGGCTGTGTGTGTGTTTGTGTATGTATGTTTGAGGGTGTGTGTGTGCGAGTAAGTGTGTGTGTTTGCATGTGTCACTATCCAAAAAAGGAAAGATTAAACCAATTTAATTTGATTTTGGAGTCTCTCTCCTCTTCCCTCTCCTCTCTTCCTCTCTCTACTCTCTCCCCCCCCCTCATGAAAGTGTGATGTGATAGATTTTAAAAAGAACATTCTAGAACACAGCTCTGTGTGTGATGGAGAGGTTTCTTGAACACAGCTCTGTGTGTGATGGAGAGGGTTCTAGAACACAACTCTGTGTGTGATGGAGAGGGTTCTAGAACACAGCTCTGTGTGTGATGGAGAGGGTTCTAGAACACAACTCTGTGTGTGATGGAGAGGGTTCTAGAACACAGCTCTGTGTGTGATGGAGAAGGGTTCTAGAACACAACTCTGTGTGTGATGGAGAGGGTTCTAGAACACATCTCTGTGTGTGATGGAGAGGGTTCTAGAACACATCTCTGTGTGTGATGGAAAGGGTTCTAGAACACATCTCTGTGTGTGATGGAGAGGGAGATGAGGAAGGGATGTAGGAAACAGAAGGAGAGAGAGAGTTTGAATGATTTTAAAATCAGAATGTATGAAAATGAACATCATCCATGTAACCCCGAATACCCTCTTCTGTCCCACTGTGTGTGTGTGTGCGTGTGTGTGTGAGAGAGAGTGAGAGAGAGAGAGTGTGTAGGTGTGTGTAACAGGCTTTAGGCCAGAAAAGGATTTAGCACAGTTAATAGGATTTCACACTGAGACAAACACCGCACAGACACACAGATACACACACAAATACACACACACACAGATTGAAATAAATGGTTCAGCCTAGATACTACATGCATTTATGGTCAGAATTATTTACTGTGCAATTACAGTTGCTTCCCTGAATATGTCTGGAAGCTACACCACACACACACACAACACACACACACACACATACACATACAGCCTGTTACACTGACACACAACACATTTATACAGACAGCCTGTCACACAAACACTAAGTCACGCACCTACAGACATACAATCTCATACAATCTTTAATACACACACACATCATCCATCACTCTGAGCCCAATAGCTTTAAGTTTCCAGCCAACTGTGAAATCTGAGAAAAACAACCACAACCTCAGGGGTTCTCTGGCAGATAAATACGGTGTCTGTGTGTTCTACTGCACACACAGTGTGTGTGTGTCTCTCTCCTCTGTGTTACTCTACTGCACCACACACCATAACTCTCTTTTAGTGTGTGTGTGTGTGTCTCCTCTTCACCCCTGAAGTACAGTTGGACTTCATAACACACTGTTGCTGTGCTGCCTAAGCTAAGCTGAGCTAATGTTCGTTTGAACAGAGCTAACTCTAGCCTAGCATCAGGCTAACTATGTTTATATATGCCACAGCTAAAGCTAACTATGTTTATACAGCACAGCTAATGCTAACGAGGATGGACCCAACTCCTACTTGCTATTCCCACATACCTAGAGAATCTCAATGTCAAGACGGACACACACACACACACACACGCACACACTCTCACACACTCACACACTCTCACACACTCTCACACGCACACACTCTCACACACTCACACACACACACACTCTCACACGCACACACTCTCACACACGCACTACACTCTCACACGCACACACTCTCACACGCCTCACACACCTCTCACACACTCTCACACACTCTCACACACTCACACACGCACACACTCTCACACTCACACACGCACACACTCTCACACGCACACACTCTCACACACTCTCACACTCTCACACACTCTCACACTCTCACATACTCTCACACTCTCTCACACTCACTCACACACGCACACTCTCTTCCTCCCAGCTGGTCAGAGGAGGATGCTCTGATCATTTAGTATGCCTTTGTCGTTGCGCATGGCATGCACTTATAGTGATGTGTCAGCAAAACAACACACACACACACAGCCTGCCACACACACACACACACAGCCTGCCACACACACACACACAGCCTGCCACACACACACACACACAGCCTGCCACACACCACACACACACACACAGCCTGCCACACACACACACCCACACAGCCTGCCACACACCACACACACACACACACACACACCAGCCTGCCACACACACACACACACACACACAGCCTGCCACACACACACACACACACACACACCCAGCCTGCCCACACACACACACACACACCCACACACACACCAGGATCAGGGACTCCCTGAGGGAGCAGCCAGGATGGAGGATAGTGCTGGATAATTTAATCACAATCCTTTTAATAGAGAGAGAGAGACAGAGAGTGAGTGAATGTGTGTGTGTTTGTGTGTGTGTGTGTGTATGCGTACTGTACATTGATGTGTGTGTATGTTGATGTGTGAGGTGTGTATGTTTGTGTGTGTGTATGTGAGTATGTATGTTGATGTGTGTGTATGCATACTCTATGTTGAAGTGTGTGTGAGTGTGAGTAAGAGATTGATGGAGAGGTTAATCATAGTGGCCAAGAGTGATGTGTGTGTGTGTGTGTGACATTGTGTGAGTGAGTGTGTGTGTAGAGCAGCACAGTACATCTACATACACACTAAACAAGAACACACACACCTGTACATCTACACACACACACACACACACACACACACACACCTGCATGTACCTACACACACGGTGAAAGACCATCTGTTCAGGGTCTTAGTTGCTTCTACTGGAGATTCTCTCAGAATACAATGAACAGTGTTGCTACGGTAACAAACTTTATCTGAGATGGAGATAAACATTGATTATCTGTTTGTTAACTGAACCAATTAAGATGTTAAACATGCAATCTGTCCTCTCATCTTCTCTCTCTCTCTCCTCATTTCCCTCTCTCTCTCTCCTCTCTCTCTCTCTCTCTCTCTCTCTCTCTCTCTCTCTCCTCCCTCCCTCCCTCCCTTCCCTCCCACCTCCCTCCCCTCCCTCCTCTCCCTCCCCTCCCTCCCTCCCTCCCTCCCTCCCTCCCTCCCTCCCTCCCTCCCTCCTCCCTACCTCTCTCTCCCTCCCTCCCTCCTCCCCTCCCCTCCCATCCCTCCCTCACCCCTTCCTCTCTCCTCATCCAGGTAATTGAATCTGTGGTTCTGACCAAGGCAAGAGGACAAAGAGGTGCGAATTAAAATAACCTTGTTACCCTCATACACACACATACATACATACATACATACATACATACATACATACTAATACATACACACACACTCTTACATAAACACACACACACAGATACACACACACTCCAGCTGTGCTGTGAACTTATGCCTGGGGAAATAAGCAGGAGAGAGAGAGAGAGACTGTCTCCCACTGTCAAAGTTGCTGGATGCTGTACATCCACTAACCTGTGTGTTAGTGGGCATGTGTGTGTGTGTGTCCATCGTTGTGACCTAGTTAGAAGTGGGCTAGGAGAGAGAGGAGGGGGATAGGTAGGAAGATGATGGGAGAGAGATAGAGAGAAGACAACACCAATGTGTTTAATTAGGGAACAAGAAGTTTTCCATAGACTTCTATATTTAGCTGGTAATTACAGCAAGACTCTCACACACATTCATAAGCATACACATACCCCGCCCACACACACACACACCCCATCACCCACACACACACACACCACCCCACACACACATGCACACACACACACACACACCCCATCCACCCACACACACACACCCCGCCCCACACACACCCCCCACACACACACCCCATCCACCCACACACACACACACCCTGCCGATGCACACACCCCACACATACACCCCGCCCACACACACCCACACACACCATACACACACACCGCCCACACCACACACACACCCCGCCCACATACACACACCCGCCACACACACACACCCCGCCCACACACACACACCCCACCCACACACACACACCCCGCCCACACACACACACCCCGCCCACACACACACACCCACCCACACACACACACCCCACACACACACACCCCGCCCACACACACACACCCCACCCCACACACACACACCCCACCCACACACCCCACCCACACACACACCCGCAAACACGCAGAAGGGAGGGAGAACAGGGTTGTGGTCTGTGCCCCACTGGGACACATTGATGCAAAGCTGATCACTAACTCCAGGATGTGTGTGTATTTCTGCATATCTGCAAAGCATCACCTGCATGGTTGTTTCTCACACACACACAGACAGCAACACACACACACACACACACACAGAGACAGCAACACACACACACACACACAGACAGCCACACAGTGTGTTTGGTGTGTCTCTCTCCCCCCTCTCTCTCTCTGCTGAGTAAGAGATGGTGTTCAGATTCACACTCCCACGTTTCCATAGCGATGATTAATTTGCAGTTGGAGCTTCAAGGGCATCCTATAATTCACAAAGCCTGGATGTTGTCCTTGGTAACCCCCCTAACGACTGATGGCATTCCAAATAACAACTGTGGATGAACTTTGACACATACACACACACACTCATTCACACACACACACTCATATTCACACACATCTGGGTCACTTTTCTCTCTCTCCCTCCCGCCCCTGTGTGTCTCTCTCCCTCCCACCCCTGTGTGTCTCTCTCCCTCCCACACCTGTGTCTCTCCCTCCCACCCCTGTGTCTCTCCCTCCCACCCCTGTCTCTCTCCCCTCCCACCCCTGTGTCTCTCTCCCCTCCCACCCCTGTGTGTCTCTCTCCCTCCCACCCCTGTGTCTCTCTCCTCCCACCCCTGTGTGTCTCTCCCTCCCACCCCTGTCTCTCTCCCTCCCACCCCTGTGTGTCTCTCCCTCCCACCCCTGTGTCTCTCTCCCTCCCACACCTGTGTGTCTCTCTCCCCACCCCTGTGTGTCTCTCCCTCCCGCCCCTGTGTGTCTCTCCCTCCCACCCTTGTGTGTCTCTCCCTCCCACCCCCTGTGTCTCTCTCCTCCCACCCCTGTGTGTCTCTCCTCCCACCCCTGTGTCTCTCTCCCTCCCACACCTGTGTGTCTCTCTCCCTCCCACCCCTGTGTGTCTCTCCCTCCCACACCTGTGTGTCTCTCTCCCCCACCCCTGTGTGTCCTCTCCCTCCCACACCTGTGTGTCTCTCTCCCCCACCCCTGTGTGTCTCTCCCTCCCACCCCTGTCTCTCTCCCTCCCACCCCCTGTGTGTCTCTCCCTCCCACCCCTGTGTCTCTCTCCCTCCCACACCTGTGTGTCTCTCTCCCCCACCCCTGTGTGTCTCTCCCTCCCACCCCTGTGTCTCTCTCCCTCCCACCCCTGTGTCTCTCTCCCTCCCACCCCTGTGTGTCTCTCCCTCCCACCCCTGTGTCTCTCTCCTCCCACCCCTGTGTCTCTCTCCCTCCCACCCCTGTGTGTCTCTCTCCCTCCCACCCCTGTGGTCTCTCTCCCTCCCACCCCTCTGTCTCTCTCCCTCCCACCCCTGTGTGTTTCTCAGGCTGTCGTGACCAACCAGAGCCTGGTGCGGGTTAGGCTCTGGCCAATCAATGGCCTTAATCATCCAGTAACTAATCATCCCTTAATGAGTCATCCCTTAATGCATCAATTAAGATTTGTAATCTACAAGTAAACCACAGGAGTGAACACACACGCACACACACACACACACACACACAGAATTGGGATTTATTATTTGTGTGTTTCTGTGTGTCTCTCCCCCTCTCTCTCCTGCTCTCCTTTCTCCCTCTCTCTCTCTTTCTCCCTCTCTCTCTCTTTCTCCCCTCTCTCCCTCTCTCTCTCTCTCTCTCTCTCTCTCTCTCTCTCTCTTGGGTCATTCTGATCATTACATTATAATGACATGATGATGTACTTATTGCTGACAACTAACACTGTGTATATATGTCTGTCTGTGTGTTTGTATATATGTATGTGTGTGTGTGTATGTTGCGTGTGTGTGTTGCAGTAAGTCTGCAGTGTGTGTGAGTGTGTGTGTGTGTGTGTGGCGCAGGGAAACTATACATCTGCTTTAATTGAACTGCACTCTGGCATAAATTAGTTCTTTCTGTTATGTAGGCACTTTGCACTGGAGAGTGTGTGTGTAGTATGTGTGGTATGTGTGTTGTGTGTGCATGGTGTATATTCTCTTTAAACCCTCTCCCTCCCTCCTTCCACCCCTCCTCTCCTCCCTACCCTCCCCTCCTCTCCGCCCTCCTCTCCTCCCTCCTCCTCTCCCCCCTCCTCTCCTCCTCTCCTCCCTCCGCCCCCTCCTCTCCCCCCCTCGCTTTCCTCTCCTTCTCTCCCCCCCTCCTTTCCTTTCCTCCTCTCCTCCCTCCTCTCCCCCCTCCTCTCCCCCCTCCTCTCCTCCTCTCCTCTCCTTCTCTCCCCCCCCCTCTCCTCCTCTCCACCCCTCCTCTCCTCCTCTCCTCTCCTCCTCTCCTGTCTTATTACGTGTGTTCCCATGAGGATAGAGAGAGAAGAGAGAGGAGGGGGGAGAGATGAGAAGTTTAACTACTTAACAAAATACATCAAAGAGTTTCATCACAATCATATCTGCCAACGGATCACAGAGAAGGCAGGGAAGGGGGGCGGGGAGACAAGAGCAAGAGGAGAGAATAGAGGAGGAAAGGAGGGGAGAGTAGGAAGGATGGAGGGGGGAGGAGGAGGATGAGAGGGGAGGATGATAGGGGAGGAGGGGTGGGGGGGAGGAATGAGGAGTGTTTGAGAGGACCAGAATAGAACAGAATATTATTAACAAACCATTGTCCATGTAACATCTGGACCACGGCAACAGTAACCAGGGAACATGTCACCGCTTCCCGGCCTCGTCTCCTAGGAGACCAGAGTGAATTGATCTTATTATGGTCTGGCTTATGTAAGAGCTGTGTGTAGGAGGAACCTAGAACAGAACCTCAAGGGTTCTCTAAGGTTCTAATGCATGCACAACACACACACTAACACAAACAGACACACACAGACACACTCACACACAATGCTCCTTCTAATGTTACTGGTCTAGGGAGGGAGAGAAGCAGGACTTTATGAGCATGAAGCATGTATACGACATCCCAGCTACTGAGTGTGTGTGTGTGGGTGGGGGGGTGGAGGGAATGTGACAGTGTACATTATTAAATAGTAAGTGGTTCCTCGTTGTCTTACAACTACTAACACACTACACTCATAAACTCTCACACACATCCACCCCCGGCACAAACACTACACACACACACACACACTGACACACACACTCACACAGACCTACTGAAAGAGGTTAACATCTTTGCCTTCTAAGACAGAAGATGAGATGAACTGATAACTCTCTCTCTACCCCCTGAGGGGGGAGATAGAGCAAGAGAGAGGGGGATGGTGAAGGCTAGTACAGTATTACTTTTACTACATAAAGGCACCAATGTTCTTTCTCAAACACGCACACCTACAGAACAGTTTAGACACAGATTCATCTGGTGACACACCTACAGAAACAGTTTAGACACAGACTCATCTGGTGACACACCTACAGAACAGTTTAGACACTCTCATCTCACTTACAACCCACCTTCCAGAGTCTTGACTCAGACA
>NC_090070.1:13472437-13474019 GCF_038355195.1 Osmerus mordax | reverse complement strand
ATGGCTAAGCAACGTACCTGTTTAACACACAGACACACCCAGACCTCACACACACACACTCCACACACACACTCCACACACAGACCTCACACACAGATCTCACACGCACACACACACCACACACACACACCACACTCCATACACACATACCCTACGCACACAAACACACACCATGCACGCACGCACACCACACACACATACCATACTCACACACACACGCACCACACACGGACACACACATACATACGTACTAACTGGCAGTCACAGTCAGGCAAACAGCCATGTCTATTTTACACACCCTTCACTGCTCTGTAGGAAGAGGAGAGGAGAGGAGAGGAGAGGAGAGGGGAGGGGAGGGGAGGGGAGAAAGAGAATTTGTGTGTCATGGTGTGTGTGTGTACCAGTCAAGGTCCTCTCTGAAGGCCAATAGTGTCAGACATCACTAGCTGAAGCGGGAGCCCAGATCAACGCCTCAGTCATTACAGGAGATTACTCTGGTCTGGTACACAGAGGGAGGGAGACAGGAGAGAGAGAGGAGGAGAGCGAGAGGAGAGAGAGGAGAGAGAGAGAGATTCTTTCATACGGTATGCTCTCATCTCTTTGTTGGCAGGAGCTCCATGTGTGAGTCTGTGTGATGTGTGATGTGCAGTACACACAGACACACACTCACACATGCTCACACACACTCACTCACACGCACGCTCACATGCATGCACTCACATACACTCACGCACATAAACACATAGATGCACAAGCACATACATACACACACACATACACAGACACATGTACACACACGTACACACACACATACATAAACTCACACATGCATACACAGGCAAACAGTATATTTATGGTTTTAACAGACAAAAAAGTGACAAAAATGTTATAGACCATCTGGTCTGCTACTAGAGAGAGAAAGATGGCGAGAGAGAGATGGAGAGAGAGACAGAGAGAGACAAAGAGAGAGAGACAGAGAGAGACACACACAGAGAGATAGAGACAGAGAGACAGAGACAGAGACATCATTAAAATGTTACACCCATTTAAAATCCAGTCCTGAGGAAACCCTCCACTCTAAAGCCCTTGCAGTCCATGAAGGTAACCCTGAGAGGAGCCCCCTGTGCCAGCTGGTTATGAGACTAACAAACCAGTTACCACCTGGCACACCTCCTTCCCCTTTACTAACACCAAACAGAATAAAACTAACACTGGGAAAAAGAAACCAAGACACAAAACAAATTAGATTGCTATCGGGGCCTAAATAGAAAATATGAAATGGCTGAATATCTATATATTGTCGAGGACATAAAGCAAAGACAACTACTCACTAAATACAGAATGAGTGACCACACCCTTGCAATCGAAAAAGGAAGACATAAAAAAACATGGTTACCTAAAAAGTACAGAATCTGTGGGCACTGTACATCAGGGAAAATTGAAACAGAAAAACATTTCCTACTTAAATGTTACAAGTATGAAAGTATAAGATATCAATATCTGGAAAAATATAACCAGTTAATTGAAAACTACACAGAACTACACAGACATTTAGATATGTATCTAAATGTCACAACCTGAG
>NC_090070.1:13454937-13467437 GCF_038355195.1 Osmerus mordax | reverse complement strand
AATATATTTTACGTATTTTTCCCAGAAAAACACGTATGTACACTGGGATGTTGGGATGTTGGGATGTACACTGTACACAGTAACACAACGTTGCACATACAGTGGTCTACATACAAAACAACAGAATAATTTACTGTATAGTGTATACAGTTACATTATTATTTTTTTTCTTTGTATTTGCCGTAATGTTATGGCATAGGACCTTCTAGGACCATGTTCATGATTTCAGTTTCCTGTTCAGGAGACAGAAGATATTCCCGACCACCTTGTGTTGGTAATCTTTCAGTTCTGCCAAACAAATAGTAAAATACTGTAAATACTGTGTAGGAATACAAAGTAGGAATACATTTTCCAAATACTTGAAACATACTTTATTTTTACAGTCCTAAAGAACAGTCCACAGGCAATACTGTACTACTTTATTCATTGAGTACTGTATTGATATGCAGTAGGCCTACTGCAATTTTGTAGTGAGAGTAGATTTCTTACTTATTCTCATTTCGGAAAGTCCGGATGATGGATGCTACAGTGTACCTGCTCAAATTTGGCTGTACTCTTTGCCCAGCCTCCCTCATTGTTAGACCATGGTTGATTATATGGTCAACCAAAGCGGCTCGGCTCTCTCTCCTCTCCCCCCCCCCCCTCTCTCTCTCTCTCTCTCTCTCTCTCCTCTCTCTTCCCTCTGTCCCCCCTCTCTCTCTCTCTCTCTTTCTTGAGAGTTTCACCATAAGTGAAACTTAACTGTCTCTTTCTCTTTCTCTCTCTCGCTCTCTCTCTGTTGCCCCCCCTGGTGGTCCCAGTGAGGTAGTGTATAGTTCAGTCCAGTGAGGTAGTGTATAGTTCAGGCTGTTGCCCCCCCTGGTGGTCACAGTGAGGTAGTGTATAGTTCAAGCTGTTGCCCCCCCTGGTGGTCACAGTGAGGTAGTGTATAGTTCAGTCCAGTGAGGTAGTGTATAGTTCAGGCTGTTGCCCCCCCTGGTGGTCACAGTGAGGTAGTGTATAGTTCAGTCCAGTGAGGTAGTGTATAGTTCAGGCTGTTGCCCCCCCTGGTGGTCACAGTGAGGTAGTGTATAGTTCAGGCTGTTGCCCCCCCTGGTGGTCACAGTGAGGTAGTGTATAGTTCAGGCTGTTGCCCCCCCTGGTGGTCACAGTGAGGTAGTGTATAGTTCAGTCCAGTGAGGTAGTGTATAGTTCAGGCTGTTGCCCCTCCTGGTGGTCACAGTGAGGTAGTGTATAGTTCAGGCTGTTGCCCCCCCTGGTGGTCACAGTGAGGTAGTGTATAGTTCAGGCTTTTATCATGGATAACATCATGACTCAGATTATGAACTGCTCACCACTGTTTGCTGTCTGGAAAATAACCCGATGATTAACCTGTACATTTCAATGTGTAATCAATGTTTTTATTACATTTGAGAACATTTTGGATTCATCATCAGATATAAACAGATCACCTGATAATATGTTGTGTTTTGTGTGTCTGGGCGAGTAAACATTTTCAAAAGAGGAGAGAGAGGGCTATGTGTGTGAGGTAGGGAGAGAGAGAGGGCTATGTGTGTGAGGTAGGGAGAGAGAGAGGGCTATGTGTGTGAGGTAGGGAGAGAGAGAGGGCTATGTGTGTGAGGTAGGGAGAGAGAGGGCTATGTGTGTGAGGTAGGGAGAGAGAGAGGGCTATGTGTGTGAGGTAAGGAGAGAGAGAGGGCTATGTGTGTGAAGTACAGAGAGAGAGAGGGCTATGTGTGTGAGGTAGGGAGAGAGAGAGGGCTATGTGTGTGAGGTAGGGAGAGAGAGAGGGCTATGTGTGTGAAGCAGGGAGAGAGAGAGGGCTATGTGTGTGAGGTAGGGAGAGAGAGAGGGCTATGTGTGTGAAGTAGGGAGAGAGAGAGGGCTATGTGTGTGAGGTAGGGAGAGAGAGAGAGAGGGCTATGTGTGTGAAGTAGGGAGAGAGAGAGGGCTATGTGTGTGAAGTACAGAGAGAGAGAGGGCTATGTGTGTGAAGTAGGGAGAGAGAGAGGGCTATGTGTGTGAAGTAGGGAGAGAGAGAGGGCTATGTGTGTGAGGTAGGGAGAGAGAGAGGGTTATGTGTGTGAAGTAGGGAGAGAGAGAGGGCTATGTGTGTGAAGTACAGAGAGAGAGAGGGCTATGTGTGTGAAGTAGGGAGAGAGAGAGGGCTATGTGTGTGAGGTAGGGAGAGAGAGAGGGCTATGTGTGTGAGGTAGGGAGAGAGAGAGGGCTATGTGTGTGAGGTAGGGAGAGAGAGAGGGCTATGTGTGTGAGGTAGGGAGAGACAGAGGGCTATGTGTGTGAGGTACAGAGAGAGAGAGGGCTATGTGTGTGAAGTACAGAGAGAGAGAGGGCTATGTGTGTGAGGTAGGGAGAGAGAGAGGGCTATGTGTGTGAAGTACAGAGAGAGAGAGGGCTATGTGTGTGAGGTAGGGAGAGAGGGTTATGTGTGTGAGGTAGAGAGAGAGAGAGAGAGAGAGACATGTGTGAGGTAGAGAGAGAAAGACGTGTGTGAGAGAGAGAGAGAGAGAGAGAGAGAGAGAGAGAGAGAGAGAGAGAGAGAGAGAGAGAGAGAGAGAGAGAGAGAGAGAGAGGGGGCTAAATGTGTAAGAGAGCACGGTGTTGAGAATTGTAGATGAGGATTGGAGGAGCAATGGAGGAGAGGAAGGGGGAAGGATGGGGGAGACCACTGAAGCGACAGGGGACGGGGGTTTGGGGGAGACCACTGTGGAAGGGGAGGAAGGGGGAGGAGAGCGGGTGCATCCTCCACTGTAACACACGCCTGCAGAGAGAGAAAACGAGCAAGGAGGACAGAGGAGAGAGGGAGGAGAGGAAGAAGAGAAGGGAGAAGCGAGGAATCAGAGATGAAACCTTCCCAGCGATCTTGAGGCGATCAAGGTGAGTGTGTCTGTGTGTCTGTGTGTCTGTGTGTGTGTGTCTGTGTGTGTGTGTGCATCTAGCACACGCTGTTCATGTGTATACATGATGTTGGGCTAGTCCTCATGTATCGTGTGTGTTCTGTGTAGAGGGTACGTTCCTAGATCACCTTATTCTGTGGGATTAAAATTCTAAAATCCCTTGGTTCACTGTTAACCACAGATATACACACAAAGATACATACACAAATACAGACACACACACACACACACACACATGCAGACACACACACACATGCAGACACAAAGAGTTAGAAGTGGGTCATATCAGTCTGTCCTGTGAAGAGTCTGGTTGTGAATGAACTGTTGAGCTGTTGACAAGTGTGTGTGTATGTGTATGAACGTGTCTGTGTGTGTGTGTTAATAACATAACTTAACCCTCTCGGTTTCCCACCTAGGTTCCAAAATCATCCTCCAATCACAGCCAGGATTACAACACTAGCCATAGAGTCTCTCTGTTCAGCCAATCAAAACCAGGCTTCTAGGACCCTCTTCACTCTCGTACGCTGATGGCCCAATCACAAGCAAGCACTCTGAAGAACACGGATCCAGCCGGCCAATCACAGAAAGGCTTACTACCCCGAGTAACCATGTCAAGGATTCTACGACTCCCCTCAATACATCAGACTGGGGATCACTAGCACCTGCTGACTTTGTCAGGTGTTTCACAGGACCACAGATCTGGCCAATCAGAACTTGAGGAGGTGTACGCCAGAGAGGAGGTGATTGGCTGTCAGATGGGGGCCTGGGTTTGACCCCCCCGGGGTGTTTGACCTTGGTTCGACCCCTGACCCCTGACCTGGCGCTGCAACTCCTCTGTTGTCTGGGTTCTGCTCAGCTCCGCCCAGGAGCGCAGGGCCAGCCAATCAGCATGAAGAAGAGTCGTAGCGTGCTGATGGTCACTGGAGAAGAGGTACACACACACCTTACTCACACTCACACACCTTACTCACACACGCACACACCTTACTCACACACACCTTACTCACACACCTCATCCACAAACACACACACACACATATACATACATACATTGAGGTGCACACACACAGTTAAACACACACACACACACACAGATAGATGAATACACTCCACATACACATTCACACACTTACACGCACACACACGTACTCACGTAGACAAGCTCTCTCTGCCCAGACAGACAGCAGTGTGTGCGTGTGTGTAAGGTGTGTGTGTCTGGAAGACTTAGCAGAGGAGAGAGAGGAGGAGAGAAAGAGAGAGAGAGGAGAGATAGGGAGAGAGAGAGAGAGAGAGAGAGAGAGGAGGAGGAGAGGATATAGAGAGGAGGAGAGGAGAGAGAGTGGTTTGTTTACAGGAAGAGTCCTACTGTAGGGACACAGGATGGTACTTGTTGTACCACACTTCTTTTGGGATATGTGTGTGTGTGTGTAAGGCTATTTGTATGCGTGGACATGTGTGTCTGTGTATGATTTGTGCATGTGTGTGCATGATGTGTGTGTGTGCACATCTGGAGGACTTCAAACGCAGCATGGAGGAAACACGGCACTGTTGCCTAGCAACTGCTGCCATTCCCTCAGTGTTGCTACGGTGCTGCAGTGCAGATCAGGAGAGGGCTCATTCACACACACACACACACACACACACACACACACACACACACACACACACACACACCATACATACACACACACACACACACACACACACACCACACACACAAACACACACACCATACACACACACCATACACACACACACTATACACACAGACACACACCATACACACACCACATACACACAAACACACACACCATACACACACACACCATACACACACACACACCATACACACACCACACACACCCCACACACACATCTCCAATAATAACACATATAAGGATATAGTGGTGTTTTCTGAGTGTCCTTAGTTAGCTGCTGTTCACCTGGAGCGCCCCCTGCTGGACTGTGTGGTACTGCAGGATCGCACAAGTACTCTGTCCAGAAGGGTTAGAGTTGATCTTGCTTTTTCTATGTCTCATTTTATCTCCTTGCCTCTTTCTCAATCTTTGTCTCTCTGTTTCATTCTACCTCTGCTCTTTCTCGAACACACTCACCCCTCCCTCCCTCCCCCCTCCCCCTCCCTCCCTCCACTCTCTCCCCCCGTGATCAGGACAGCAATGCAGAGACTCCCGGGGGCGGGGAGAGGGGGGAGCCTGCTCAGTACAGCCGCTCCTATACGTCGGGAGCTACCCTGGGGGCGGAGCTACGAAGGGGGCGGAGCAGGAGACTATCCTCCAGTTTGCAGGTGAGGGACTACCTAGCCGCTAACGACTAGCTAGTTCCTAACTAGCTACTTGTTACGTAAATAGCCACCTAATATACAAGGTGTATATTGGCTAGCTACGCATCTAGCTTGCAGACCAACCGTCACCGGGGTTACCTGCCTAACTCTGACTGTGTCTATGCATCAGCTGTTGTGTCATCCTGATTGGTGCAGGTGCCGTGTTGGCTCCGCCCCCGTGACAGGACACGCTCTCCTGAGGTTCAGAACAACGTGCCCCGCCCCACAACCCTGCCCCTGCACATACCCCCACGCATTGCCATCACACACCCAGACGGGTACGCACACACACACATACTATATACACAAACACCCTCACACACACAATATATACACACACACACTCGCACACACACACGCATACACACACACAGGAATAGTTCCTAACACATATTGTCCTTCCTGTGTGTGTTGATGTGTGTGTTCCAGGTACGAGATGGAGAACGGGGGGGTCTCTCCTGGCCACACCCCCCTGGGGTTCCAGAGCCCATCCCTCCACCCATCCCTCCACCCATCCCTCCACCAGGGCCAGAGAAGAGAGTCCTTCCTGTACCGCTCCGACTACGACTACGACATGTCCCCCAAGACACTGTCACGCAACTCTGCCACCAGCGAGGGGTGAGGAAGAGGGAGAAGGGGGAGGAGGAGGGGGGAGGGAGGGAGAGGAAGGGGAAGAGGAGGGGGGGAAGGAGAAGCAGGGGGAGGGAGACAGGGGGGAGGAGGGGGAGGCAGGGAGGAGGGGGAGGTAGGGGGAGTGTCTGTCTAAAGTAGCCTGCAACATACGGTACATGCACATCTAGGATAACAGAACTTACTATAATTTTCTCTCCCACCATCTCTCTCTCCGTCTCTCTCCCTCTCTCCCCTTCTTCTCTCTCTCCCCCTCTTTTCTCAGACATGCAGGTGAAGACTTCATTGTCACTCCGTTTGCTCAGGTCCGTTTGCTGTGTGTCACAACACTGTTGCACACACATACACTTGTATATACACATATATACACATAAACATATATACACACACAGATATACACATATGTAGAGACACTTATATACATGTGTATATACACACATAGATATACAAAGAGTAAACTTATAACAATTTACATTTACATTTAGTCATTTAGCAGACGCTCTTATCCAGAGCGACTTACAGTAAGTACAGGGACATTCCCCCGAGGCAAGTAGGGTGAAGTGCCTTGCCCAAGGACACAACGTCATTTGGTTGGCATAGCCGGGAATTGAACTAGCAACCTTCTGATTACTAGCCCGATTCCCTAATCACTCAGCCATCTGACTCCCTACCACCACCACCACCAAATTAATAACAAAAAACCGGTTTTGGAAAGGGGTGTGCTGATAAATATAATCGAAATAGAAAGAATAAAATAAAGTAGTCAGTAGAGCTCCATCCTACATGTCTCCATGTGTCATGTTGTAGTGACCCCTTACCTTGTGATGTCACACAGGTGTTGGCCAGTCTGCGGTCGGTCCGGAACAACTTCACCCTCCTGGCCAACGTCTCCACGGCAACCATGAGGTCAGTGTCGTTCGGGGACCTTCCCTTGAATCTCTCCAGCGTGAGAAGTGATTAGGGAGTGGTGTGTGGTGGTGTGGTGTGTGTGGTGGTGTGTGTGGTGTGGTGGTGTGTGTGGTAGGTGTGGTGTGTTGTGGTGTGTGTGTGGTGTGTGTGGTAGGTGGTGTGTGTGGTGGTGTGTGTGTTGTGGTGGTGTGTTGTGGTCTGTGTGGTGGTGTGTTGTGGTGTGGTGTGTGTGGTGGTGTGTGTGGTGTGTGTGGTGGTGTGTGTGGTAGGTGTGTGTGGTGTGTGTGGTGCTGTGTGTGGTGGTGTGTGTGGTGGTGTGTGTG
This sequence comes from Osmerus mordax, assembly GCF_038355195.1. NCBI lineage: Eukaryota > Metazoa > Chordata > Actinopteri > Osmeriformes > Osmeridae > Osmerus > Osmerus mordax. The sequence continues at coordinate 13,460,316 of NC_090070.1, read as the reverse complement.
TGTGGTGTGTGTGGTGGTGTGTGTGGTGGTGTGTGTGGTAGGTGTGTGTGGTGGTGTGTGTGGTGGTGTATGTGGTGTGTGTGGTGGTGTGTGTGGTGGTGTGTGTGTGGTGTGTGTGGTGGTGGTGTGTGTGGTGGTGTGTGTGGTGGTGATGTGTGGTGGTGTGTGTGTGTGGTGTGTGTGGTGGTGTGGTGGTGGTGTGTGTGGTAGGTGTGTGTGGTGTGGTGTAGTGTGTGTGGTGGTGTATGTGGTCTGTGTGGTGGTGTGTGTGGTGTGTGTGGTGGTGTGTGTGTGGTGGTGTGTGTGGTGGTGATGTGTGGTGGTGTGTGTGTGTGGTGTGTGTGGTGGTGTGTGTGTGGTGTGTGTGGTGGTGTGTGTGGTGGTGTGGTGGTGGTGTGTGTGGTGGTGTGTGTGGTGGTGATGTGTGGTGGTGTGTGTGTGTGGTGTGTGTGGTGGTGTGTGTGTGGTGTGTGTGGTGGTGTGTGTGGTGGTGTGGTGGTGGTGTGTGTGGTGGTGTGTGTGGTGGTGTGTGTGGTGGTGTGGTGGCGGTGTGTGTGGTGGTGTGTGTGGTGGTGTGTGTGTGGTGTGTGGTGGTGTGTGTGGTGGTGTGGTGGTGTGTGTGGTGGTTTGTGTGGTGGTGTGTGTGGTAGGTGTGTGTGGTGTGGTGTGTGTGGTGGTGTGTGGTGGTGTGTGTGGTGGTGTGGTGGTGGTGTTTGTGGTAGGTGGTGTGTGGTGGTGTGTGTGTGGTGGTGTGTGTGGTGGTGTGTGTGTGGTGTGTGTGGTGGTGTGTGTGGTGGTGTGTGTGGTGATGTGTGTGGTGTGTGTGGTGGTGTGTGTGGTGGTGTGTGTATGGTGTGTGTGGTGGTGTGGTGGTGTGTGTATGGTGTGTGTGGTGGTGTGGTGGTGTGTGTGGTGGTGTGTGTGGTGGTGTGTGTATGGTGTGTGTGGTGGTGTGGTGGTGTGTGTGGTGGTGTGGTGGTGTGTGTGGTGTGTGTGGTGGTGTGTGTGGTGGTGTGTGTATGGTGTGTGTGGTGGTGTGGTGGTGTGTGTGGTGGTGTGGTGGTGTGTGTGGTGGTGTGTGGTGGTGTGGTGGTGTGTGTGGTGGTGTGTGTATGGTGTGTGTGGTGGTGTGGTGGTGTGTGTGGTGGTGTGTGTGGTGGTGTGGTGGTGTGTGTGGTGGTGTGTGTGGTGTGTGTGGTGGTGTGTGTATGGTGTGTGTGGTGGTGTGGTGGTGTGTGTGGTGGTGTGTGTATGGTGTGTGTGGTGGTGTGTGTATGGTGTGTGTGGTGGTGTGGTGGTGTGTGTGGTGGTGTGTGTGGTGGTGTGTGTGGTGGTGTGTGTATGGTGTGTGTGGTGGTGTGGTGGTGTGTGTGGTGGTGTGTGTATGGTGTGTGTGGTGGTGTGGTGGTGTGTGTGGTGGTGTGTGTATGGTGTGTGTGGTGGTGTGGTGGTGTGTGTGGTGGTGTGTGTGGTGGTGTGGTGGTGTGTGTGGTGGTGTGTGTGGTGGTGTGTGTGGTGGTGTGTGTATGGTGTGTGTGGTGGTGTGGTGGTGTGTGTGGTGGTGTGTGTATGGTGTGTGTGGTGGTGTGTGTGGTGGTGTGTGTGGTGGTGTGTGTGGTGGTGTGTGTATGGTGTGTGTGGTGGTGTGGTGGTGTGTGTGGTGGTGTGGTGGTGTGTGTGGTGGTGTGTGTGGTGTGTGTGTGGTGTGTGTGGTGGTGTGTGTGGTGGTGTGTGTGGTGTGTGTGTGGTGTGTGTGGTGGTGTGTGTTAAGGCTGCAGCTCCTGTCCTCAGGGGGGTGCCCCAGCGTGAGGGCGTATCCGCTCTGACAGAGGAGCAGCACCAGCAGGTTGCCCAGGAGACGCTCCTGGAGCTGGACTGGTGTCTGGAGCAGCTGGACACTCTGCAGACACACCGCTCTGTCTCAGACATGGCCTCCAACAAGGTAAACACCACCTCAGGGTCACCACGGTAACCATCACATGACCCTAACCCTGATGTAACCCCAACATGACCTCCTCCCTCAGTTCAAGCGGATGCTGAACAGGGAGCTGTCTCACCTGTCAGAGACGAGTCGCTCTGGGAACCAGGTATCAGAGTACATCTCCAGCACCTTCCTGGGTGAGACTGTCTCCCTGTCTCCCTGTCACCCTGTCACCCTGTCACCCTGTCTCCCTATCTCCCTGTCACCCTGTCTCCCTGTCACCCTGTCTCCCTGTCACCCTGTCACCCTGTCTACCTGTCTCCCTGTCACCCTGTCACCCTGTCACCCTGTCACCCTGTCTCCCTGTCACCCTGTCACCCTGTCTCCTTGTCTCCCTGTCTCCCTGTCTCCCTGTCACCCTGTCTACCTGTCTCCCTGTCACCCTGTCTCCATTTCTCCCTGTGTACCTGTCTCCCTGTGTACCTGTCTCCCTGTCACCCTGTCTCCCTGTCACCCTGTCTCTCTGTCACCCTGTCACCCTGTCACCCTGTCACCCTGTCTACCTGTCTCCCTGTCACCCTGTCACCCTGTCACCCTGTCTCCCTGTCACCCTGTCTCCCTGTCTCCCTGTCACCCTGTCTCCCTGTCACCCTGTCTCTCTGTCTCCGTCTCCCTGTCACCCTGTCTCCCTGTCTCCCTGTCTCCCTGTCACCCTGTCTACCTGTCTCTCTGTCACCCTGTCTCTTTGTCACCCTGTCTCCCTGTCTACCTCTCTACCTGTCTCCCTGTCTCTCTGTCTCTCTGTCTCCCTGTCTCCCTGTCTCCCTGTCACCCTGTCTCCCTGTCTCCCTGTCTCCCTGTCTCTCTGTCTAGCTGTCTCCCTGTCACCCTGTCACCCTGTCTCCCTGTCACCCTGTCTCCCTCTCTACTGTCTACCTGTCTACCAGTCTACCTGTCTCTCTGTCTCCCTGTCTACCTGTTACCTGTCTACCTGTCTACCTCTCCACTGTCTCCCTGTCTCCCTGTCTACCTGTCTTTCTGTATCTGCCTGCTTACCTGTCTTCCTGTGTGTGTGTGTGTGTGTGTGTGTGTGTGTGTGTGTGTGTGTGTGTGTGTGTGTGTGTGCAGACAAGCAGCACGAGGTGGACCTGACTCCGTCCCCCCTGAAAGAGCAGCACGAGGTGGACCTGACTCCATCCCCCCTGAAAGAGCAGCACGAGGTGGACCTGACTCCATCCCCCCTGAAAGAGCAGCACGAGGTGGACCTGACTCCATCCCCCCTGAAAGAGCAGCACGAGGTGGACCTGACTCCATCCCCCCTGAAAGAGCAGCACGAGGTGGACCTGACTCCATCCCCCTTGAAAGAGCAGCACGAGGTGGACCTGACTCCATCCCCCCTGAAAGAGCAGCCCATGAGCTTGATCCTGGGGGTGAGGAAGCTGGGGCTGCCTCACAGCTCCTCCCTCTCCAGTGCCTCACTGCCTCACAGCTCCTCCCTCTCCAGTGCCTCACTGCCTCACAGCTCCTCCCTCTCCAGTGCCTCACTGCCTCGCCTCGGGGTACCCTCCCCCCGGGAAGACGAGCTGGCCCAGGTACACACACACACACACGCACACACACACACACGCACACACACACACACACAACTGTTTAAATGCACTTACGTACACTAGGGGTGGGATTCTTTTTTTGAATCGATTCTTGGGGTCGACAATTTTTTCGATTCACGATTTTTTCAATTTTTGAAAATCAAATTTCGATTTAATATATTTACATTTACATTTATTCATTTAGCAGACGCTTTTATCCAAAGCGACTTCCAAGAGAGAGCTTTACAAAGTGCATAGGTCACTGATCATAACAACAAGATAGCCAAAAAACATCGCGAGTAGCCAAAATATGAAGCACACATTGTGAACAACCAAAGTAAGTGCCAAAGGGAAGAACCATAAGAGCATGTAGTTAAACAAGTTACAATTAAACAACATGAACAGCTATAAGTGCAAGTGTACCTGTGGAAAAAAGCAAGCAACAGTAATAAAACAATATATCACAGCGAGAACAAAAATTTAAATCAGTTACCACTAACCACAAGAGCAACAAGTCTCTAAGCAAGAGTCATTGTGATCCTTGAGGAAACTAACATCGGGTCAAGCGAGCCGTTCCTAAGTACCGTTGTACTCCCGGAACAAGTGCGTCTTGAGCCTTTAATATATATATGCTTACATTTGATTCCGGTTTGCTGTTTAGTGTTACTTGTTTCTATTTGACTGTGATAGGCAGTTGTGTTCCCAAAAATCCCAATCCTTTTTGATATTTGTGAATCGATATGAATCCCTAGAAGACTGAATCGCAAATGCAAATCGTTTTTTTCCTCCACCCCTAACCTACACAGTCATTGATGTGTGTGTGTGTGTGTGTGTGTGTGTGTGTGTGTGTGTGTGTGTGTAGGAGCTGGAGGACCTGAACAAGTGGAGCTTCAACATTTTCAGGGTGGCAGAGATGTCCATCAACAGACCTCTCAGCTGTGTCATGTACGCCATCTTCCAGGTGAGAAGGTGTAGTGAGAGGGTCAGGGCTCGGGGAATTGCTTAGTGGTTTAATAACAGTTTTACATGGGAGTGAATGGTTGGGCCCCACTAGGATAGAAAAGCAAACTTGTGTGTATTGTACATAAATGTGCATGTGTAATGTGCGTGTGTATGTGTCTGTGTGCAGGAGCGGCAGCTGTTGAAGACCTTCAGGATTCCGGTCGACACCTTCATGACCTATGTGATGACCTTGGAGGATCATTACCATGGCAACGTGGCATACCACAACAGCCTGCATGCCGCCGACGTCACGCAGTCCATCCACGTGCTGCTGTCCTCCCCGGCCCTCCACGTGAGCACACACACACACAACCTTTGACCTATGAACGACCTCCATATGAACTTTAAACTATACATCCTGGCAACAATGGTGTGTGTGTGGTGTGTGTGTATATGTGGTGTTTGTGTGTATGTGTGTATATGGTGTGTGTATATGGTGTGTGTGTATATGGTGCGTGTGTATATGGTGTGCGTGTGTATATGGTGTGTGCGTGTGTCAGGGTGTGTTTACTGATCTAGAGATCCTGGCTGCTCTGTTTGCTGCTGCCATCCATGATGTTGACCACCCTGGAGTCTCCAACCAGTTCCTCATCAACACCAGTGAGTTCACACGCACACACACACACACACACTCACACACAAACTGTGCATACACACATTGGGCAGACACACAAACCACTGGGGGGCCACGGCCACCATTGGTCAGAGAATGGCCCCCCTGCCGGCCCCCCTGCCGGCCCCCCTACCGCCCCCCCCCCCCCCCCCCCCAACCTCACTTTTTATTTTTTATTTTTTAACTGTCCCTGGACAGAAACGGTATAAAGCTGAAATAAATGCATTAGTATTTTTTTTATAAAGTCGTCTTAT
>NC_090070.1:13429937-13449937 GCF_038355195.1 Osmerus mordax | reverse complement strand
GCACTTTATCCACCCCCACCCCCCACCCCCGTACACACACGTCCTGTGATCCATGTCTTGTTATTACATATGTGTTACACACATTTATGGAATAATAATTGTGTATTTTAATCTGCTGATGTCAATAAATAATAATGAACATGCCTGAGATAAAAATGTTTATTAATGAGCTCATAGAAGAACCTGAGACACACACACACTTCCTTGTTCAGCAGTCAGGTGACCAAACAGGTCTTGCTGATTGGCTAAAGAGCTTCCCCAACTTGTCTCTCTGGTAACAGGGGTTTTGGCATCAAAGCGTAGTCATGCAGAGATACGCAGACACCCCTCTTCATACACACACACACACACACACACACACACACACACACACACACACACACACACACACACACACACACACACACACAGTACCAAAAGGCATAGAAAGAGATGCCAGGCAGACTGAACAGCAGGATGAACACTTCAGATATTAAATAAATAGATGTTGATCTCAGAGCTCTACAAGTCTGCTAGGAGTTACACACACACGGTTGTTTCCAGAGCATGACTTCATGAAGTTTCCAATACTGTCTTCATTTGAGCTTTTCAGTTTGTGGAAGATCCTAGAACCTGCTTGGCGCGGTTCTGAAAGGTTCTGCTTGGATTCTAGAAGGTTCTTTGGGTGTTCTGGACGATCTGGTCAGGGTTCAAGAAGGGTCAAGGTACAGGTTTTGGAGAATCAGAGTTCAGAGTTCTAGAAGGGTCAGGTCAGGGTTCTAGAAGGGTCGGGTCAGAGGTCAGGGTTCTATAAGGTCAGGTCAGGGTTCTAGAAGGGTCAGGTCAGTTTTCTAGAAAGGTTAGAGGTTAGGGTTCTATAAAGATCAGGGTTCTAGAAGAGTCCGTTCAGTGTTCGAGAAGGGTCAGGTCAGGGTTCAAGAAGGATCAGATTTCAGGATTCTAGAAGGGTCAGTGGTCAGGGTTCTAGAGTTCTAGAGTCCGACCCAGCAGGACCAGTCTGGAAGCTCCTCCAGCTCCCCGGTCTCTCTGAGCAGCTGGTTGCCATGGAGAAGAGACACTCTGTACCGCAGACGCACCTTACGCTGGGGGGGGGGGGGGGGGGGAGTGCACTGTTACACTCTGTCTGGATAGAATATTCATTTACCCTGGCCAATAGCAAACCACTTTCTACTCACCCTCTGGGGATTGGCCAATAGCAGTATCTGGGAGAGAGAGGCAGGGGGGAGGAAAGGCTTGTAGGAGGGCAGGTCCTGGCCAGGCGAGGGCTGCAGCTTCACCTGCATTGTCTGATTTGAGGAGGAAGGTGTCAATCAAAACAGACAGGATGGTGCCACTATAGGAAGGGTCTGATGAAATACAGGGTCGTTGGTCAGCTGACGTTGTTACCTTGGGAACAGCGGCCTGGAACATGAAGTCTTTCACAGGAAGAGGGGAAGTGTTCACCATGGAGACGATCACCACGGCAACGTTTGAGTGTCCTGGGGGCGTGTCCTTGGCAAAATGGAGGGAGACATGGACCCCGCTCTGGTCGAAAACCGTGATTGGCTCCAGTCGACCTATCAGAGACAACCAGGAGGAAGAAATTATCTGAAGGGGGATGTTGTGCAATCACATTTATTTATTTCCATCACATCAACTTGATTTTAATTCCATTTAATCTTTTATAAAATGTATTTTAACAAACATTTATATATTTCATGAAAATGTTATGAACTTACTAGGTCTAATGGACTCCAGAGGAACATAGATATCTGCTAGAGACACCCTCATTGGCTGGCTAGATCCTGACAAACTGATTGGTTGAGTCGGAGGAACCGCCCTTTAAAGAGAAGAGCCAATCAGGTGGGAATGGGTATAAATAAATGAACGAATGAAAACCCTTGATGTTTCCCTCTCTGTCACTCTTCTCATCCCTCTCTTCATTCTTCCCTCCTCCTCTGCCTCCTTTCTCTCCCCCTTTTCCCTCTCTATCTCTCTTCACCCTGCCCTCTCTCTCTCTTCACCCTGCCCTCTCTCTCTCTCTTCACCCTGCCCTCTCTCTCTCTTCACCCTGCCCTCTCTCTCTTCACCCTGCCCTCTCTCTCTTCACCCTGCCTTCTCTATCTCTCTTCACCCTGCCCTCTCTCTCTCTTCACCCTGCCCTCTCTCTCCCCCTCACTCCTGCTCCCCCACTCCCCCTCCTCACCAGCAGTCTTCCCAGGACCCGCTCCCTTCTCCACCTCGAGCCACCAGGCAGGGCTCTCTCCTTCTGGACACCCCCGCCCTGCAGTGGGCCCCCTCTCCAGCCTGCTCAGACACAGAGCCACAGAGCTAGAAGGGGGGAATCATAGATTATAATACTATCTTTGTATTTCAGTATATTGTTTATTTTTAAAAACAACTATGATTTGGGACAACACTCAAATGAAAATAAATTCAAAATATCACCGTGAAAACAGTGTGTGTTGTAAAGGCTCAGCTGGCTCAGTTACCTGCTGCCAGTCTCCTGAGCTGGACCTGACGCTCCCATCATCCAGACCTGAGAGAGAGAGAGAGAGAGAGAGAGAGGGGGAGAGAGGAAGAGAGAGGGAGGGAGAGAGAGGGAGGAGAGAGGGAGAAATGAGAGGGGGAGATGAGAGGGGGAAAGATGAGAGGGGGAGAGATGAGAGGGGGAGAGAGGAAGAGAGGGAGAGGGAGGGAGACGGAGAGAGAGGGAGGAAGAGAGAGGGGGGAGAGGGGGAGAGAGAGGCAGAAAGACAGAGAGATAGAGTGAAAGAGAAAGCATCTCCACACCTACCCAGAGTGTTGAGTTCTTCTTCCAGACTGAGAAGGTTGCTTTCCAGCCGAGGGCGGGAGGTAGGAGGGGGGAGGGGGGAAGAGAGGGGGAGGAGGCTGGAGGGGTGAGGAGCGAAGACTGAGTCCAGAGATGACAAGTCTATAAGGTGGTAACTCTTTATCTCTTTGGGACTGAGGGAATCTGGAGAGAGAGGGGGTGGAGAGAGAGGGAGAGAAGGAGAAAGAGAGAGAGAGAGGGAGGGAGAGAGAGAGGGGGTGGAGAGAGAGGGAGAAAGAGAGAGAGAGAGGGTGAACCCTTGTGGAGGAGAAGACAGGAAAACACACAGTCAGGATATAAAAACATCGACCAACCTCTGTTATCATGGCTACCGTTCTGCTTGGCCCCTACCCCCTCCCCCACATCCTTCCCATTGGTCGCCGCCCTGTCTCTGTAGGCATTCACCGCCTGCGTCAGCTCATCATTGGCCAAGAGGATCTGAGCCAGAGCCGAGTCATCGTCCACAGTGTCGCTGGCCAGGCGGAACAGGCTGGGCCTCAGCCTATCACAGCGCTCGTAGAGGGCCTGCAGGAAGGGGGCGGGGCCACCGTGCACACAGGTGTGTGAGGCGATGACATCAATGACACCAATGACATCAATATCTCCCACGCAGGCAGCGTGCACACACACACACACACACACACACACACACACACCTTCATGTGCAGTGTGGTGGCTCCAGAGTCCAGCAGAGTTCTGAGATCCCTGGTGCAGTGTTCCACCTCCTCCAGCACACACACACGCCTGGAGACCCTATCCACACGCTCCTGCTCCTGCACACACACACACACACACACACACACCAAGGTTGCTATAGTGAACTAAAAATAAGATGTGAACTGAAATAGACAGGGACCACAACTAAAGCAATATGTGGTTCCGCACAAACTAAAATAAAAAAAATGTAGTGTCCATTATTGTGGTTAGGTTGGCACTTCCATTCAAAATCCCCCTAAAATGATTGGGACTATTTTCGGCATACATCACAACCAAGTCACATTGTAAGGGGGTGGTGGGGGGGTCCTCACCTCTTTGATGGTATGCTTGATCAGTCTGTTGGCTGTTTGTAGGTCTTCAGCACGATTGCTGTTCAGTAACCTTGCCAGTAACTAACACACACCATCACACACACCATGTTATCGACAGAAAACAACCAGAAATTCACATTAATACATAGTAGTCACACCTACTCACCCTGACACACACACACACACACCCTGACACACCCTGACACACACACCCTGACACACACACCCTGACACACACACCCTGACACACACACCCTAACACACACACCCTGACACACACACCCTGACACACACACCTTGACACACACACCCTAACACACACACGCTAACACACACATCCTGACACACACACCCTGACACACACACCCTGACACACACACCCTGACACACACACCCTAACACACACACCCTAACACACACACCCTGACACACACACCCTGACACACACACCCTGACACACACACCCTGACACACACACCCTGACACACACACCTTGGCCTTGTCTTCCTGGTCAAAGACAGAGTCCTGGCCCCTTTTGGAGGGGGGGGGCATCACCATGGTGACTGGCAGCACAGGGTCCTTCTTCACCAGGCCTGAGCACACACACACACACACACACACAAGCATGCGCTATTTGTACGGCGCTTTAGATAGAAGAAAATATCAATGTAGAGAGTTCTACATAATGTTCTTCAGGGTTCTAGTGTTCTGCAGGGTTCTGCAGGGTTCTAGTGTTCCAGTGTACCTTGTTTCTTCAGCATGCTGTATGCCTCCTGGACCTTGGGCAGATCCTTCAGCCACACAGTCCAGCTGTACAGAACCTCTCTCACCTTCTCCTTCACCTGCTCTGGGCTCCACTGACCCAGGTACTGTTACCACAGGACAGACACACACACACACACACAGGACAGACACACACACACAGGACAGAGACACACACACACACACACAGGACAAACACACACACACACACACAGGACAGACACACACACACAGGACAGACACACACACACACACACACAGGACAAGCACTCAAACACACACAACACAGAACTCTTCGTTAGAGTGACCACTCTTAAAAGTCCTGTGGTCGGTCCATCATGGTCATCATCTCAGTTCAGCTCTAATCTACTCAATGTATTAAGATTCCTTTAGGGTTAGGTGTCACTGCAAGTTTAAGGGTCAGGGGTCAGGGCTACCTTGGGAGAGAGGACTTTAATCATCTCGTTGAGGAAGCGGAACTTGGTGGCCTCGCTGTGGAACCGCTGGCCACAGTTGTTCATACAAGCCTCCAGAACCTGGAGAACACAGGAGAACACTGGCATGAGACACACACACACAGGAACAGGAAGTGATGTGAGGGTTCTACAGGAAGTGATTTAGTGTCTGCACGATCCAAACTGGAAGTTAAACGACCTTACATTAACCATCACATGACTATCAAGAGACAAAATTACTGATTACCATGACGACAAAAGATAACCATGACAACCCTGTGGTGAGCATGTGATTGGGAAACACTGTAATGTTGGGAAGATCAGCCTTGACAATTAGCCAGTTAGCCAGGTGTTTCTGGTGTGTGTGTGTGCATGTGTTTCTGGTGTGTGTGTGTGTTTCTGGTGTGTGTGTTTCTGGTGTGTGTGTGTGTTTCTGGTGTGTGTGTGTTTCTGGTGTGTGTGTGTGTTTATGGTTTGTGTGTGTGTGTGTGTTTATGGTGTGTGTGTTTCTGGTGTGTGTGTGTGTGTGTGTTATGGTGTGTGTGTGTGTTTCTGGTGTGTGTGTGTTTATGGTGTGTGTGTGTGTGTGTTTCTGGTGTGTGTGTGTGTGTTTCTGGTGTGTGTGTGTGTGTGTTTATGGTGTGTGTGTGTGTGTGTGTGTTTCTGGTGTGTGTGTGTGTTTCTGGTGTGTGTGTGTGTGTTTCTGGTGTGTGTGTGTGTGTGTGTGTGTGTTTCTGGTGTGTGTGTGTGTGTTTATGGTGTGTGTGTGTGTGTTTCTGGTGTGTGTGTGTTTCTGGTGTATGTGTGTGTGTTCTTACAGTGAGAGCTTGCAGAGCCTCTCTGGCTTGAGGAGACTGGATCTTGTGCGCCAGCAGTCTGGTAGCTACCTGGGGACTAAAGATACACACCTACAGTATATATATACACACTGTATACACACACCTACAGTATATATATATACACACACTGTACACACACACCTACAGTATATATATACACACTGTATACACACACCTACAGTATATATATATACACACTGTATACACACACCTACAGTATATATATACACACTGTATACACACACCTACAGTATATATATATACACACTGTATACACACACCTACAGTATATATATACACACTGTATACACACACCTACAGTATATATATATATATATATACACACTGTATACACACACCTACAGTATATATATACACACAGTATACACACACCTACAGTATATATATATACACACACTGTATACACACACCTACAGTATATATATATATACACACACTGTATACACACACCTACAGTATATATATACACACACTGTATACACACACCTACAGTATATATATATATATACTGTATACACACACACCTACAGTATATATATATACACTGTATACACACACCTACAGTATATATATATATATACTGTATACACACACCTACAGTATATATATATAAACTGTATACACACACCTACAGCATATATATATACTGTATACACCAGTGGCGGCTGCTGGTCTTTCAAAGAGGGGAAGCTCATTTTCGGCCTACTTCCTACATTTTTTTTATTTATTTGGCTATTCACTGGATAGTTCATCCCTACGACCTAGCCTACTGAATGAATGAACGAATGATCTAACAAAACAATATTAATCAAGGAGGAAATGTGGAAATTAGGTTCAACTGAAACAAGGAACGTGGTGTATAATTGTATGAAATGTATGATCAAGCAAATACCAAGAAATAGGTTGCTGCAGCTTCGGTGACTTTTTGTAGTACAAAATTACTGTCAATCAAAAGGAGATGCAGTCTTTCGACAGACCCTCCAATCATCACGCAGAAGCCCAGCGTCCAGGCCAGCCCACTCCTCCATTCACCCCCAGAGACGCTGAGCGTCCGAGGCGGGACATAATCGCAGCATTTATCCAATGACCGTATAGTTTCGAAGCACTGAAAAAAACTGTTAAAAGCAGCCCCATTGAAGTCCATGGAAGCTGAGCTTCAACAGGGAAATGCACTGTGGCGCTACGGGAATGTATGAGAAGGAAATCAGTCAGTCGACCTGCTAATATATGTAGCTGATTCTGAATGAACTCGTCTTCGATATGAACGTGTTCTAACGCATTTAAAATGTTAACACAATAGTAAATATTTCACCATTTATTTTTTTGAAATTTTAGGGGACGCTGAGCTTCCATTGCAGTCTTAAAGAAATCGCCACTGATATACACACAGGGGGGAATGTCCCTGTACTTACTGTAAATCGCTCTGGATAAGACCGTCTGCTAAATGTAAATATATATACTGTATACACACACACCTACAGTATTGTATATACATACACATACCATGTTACAGACACCCACACACACACACCCTGTTCTGGCCCTCTCAGACATGTCACACTACTGTGACACAACTCAGCTGCTGTCTGTCTGTCTGCTACCTGCCTGTCTGTCAGTCAGCTACCTGTCTGTCAGTCAGCTACCTGTCTGTTTGCCCACTCCCTCCCTGCCTCACCCATCTGTGTGTGTGTTGACCAGCTGGTAGAATCCCTGGATGCAGTCCCATCTGAGCTCTAGGTTGGAGGGGTCTGTGGCTTGGTCTGGGGGGGGAGAGAGAGAGAGAGGCAGAGCGAGATGAAGATGAGAGACAAGACTTTTGCATTTCAGTAAATTAGGGGTTATCTGGAGGTGTACAACCGGAAACGCACTCGCGCAGCTGTGCCTCTTGAGCACAACATGCGCGGGGTCTTCACAACAACGAAACGCTGAAGTTACAGGGACAGGGGGACGGGGTAATATCGGTTGAAGCGCATGCACGACGGGGCGCACCGTAGAACTTCCTGTTCCAAATATGATATAGCTAGATGTCGTGAACAAAACCTCGTTTACGAAATCAAATCTTCAAAACCAACTCATGCGTAAAGGAATAGAGGAAATGGTGCGATGGTTGTAATCACATGGTAAAGAGTTTTATAACAAGGTGTCCAACGTCATAAGACGATGCAAAACTTTGTTGGCGAATTGTCAGCTGACAACTATGTTGGCAGACGTCTGCAGACAGAACTTCCTCAATTCACGCGCACTTGTTATTGAATATAATATCTTACTCATGTTCAACAGTAGGTTCAGCAAATAACTTATTCTAATCAAGTCTCGGTCCATATACGATTTGTCAGACAAAACAACACATTTCAAAACAAAAAGGGGAAATGAACAACTTGTCAGAAGTTTTACTGCGGTTTAATTTTCACTTACTGAGCCACGACTCTAACGTGTCTCCGCTGTCGCCCGTCGCCATGGCCGTAGCCTACAGTCTACTACTTTAAACCGTCTCTCCGAACAGCAGTGTCAACTCGCGAGCCCAACCCAGCGCGCGACATGTGACTCCCGTTCCGCCAAGTCTGAAGTCAGACGTTTAACCCCACCTTCTAGCTAAGGCATGACAGAAAACGTTCGAAACGGATGAACGGTTTAAACTTGTAAACAAAAGAGGAAATACGGTTGTGGTTTTTCGCAGAAGTCACACTTTAGACTATGAAATGCCACACAAATATCACGTTCAGATGAATATCACGGGATACGCACGAGCCCCAAACACTACAGTGAAACTTTAACTTTCATACAAACACCAAAACCAACTAAATACGTTTTTTTTGGTAAGTTTTATTGAGTTTGAGTCTGTGAGAGTTGCAGAAGTTTCTGGAAGCGATGTGTGACTTCTGAGGGGCCGAGACAAACCATCATCTCTGCTACACTGGGGCCTTGCTGTGGGGAGAGAGAGGGGGGTGGGAGGGGGTAGAGAGGGGGTAGGATTTAGAGAGCAGAGCGGAGAGAGGGAGGAGGTAGAGGAGAGAGAGGGAGGTAGAGGAGATGGAGGGATGAGAGAAAGGGGTCAGGCAAAAAGCTCTACGTCACATGGTATCTGTTCCACCTCTAGTGTGTATGTGTGTGTGTGTGTGTGTGTACCTGCAGACCGCTGAGAGCTAGGCGCAGCAGCTTCATGGTGTCTCTGTACTTGGTTCTTCTGGTCTTCTGAGACAGAGCCTTAAGCTCCGCCCCCAGGGGCTCCACCGACCACTGACCTCCCTGCTCTTCCACCAACCTAGATACACACCATAATACTCAATACTGTATACTCAGTGTGTGCGTGTATATGTGTGTGTGTATATGTGTGTGTGTATGTGACCCACCGCTGTGCCAGAGAGGCGATGTGTCCAGGCTCTGGGCTGAGTGCTGCCACCTGCTGGAGGGAAAGGGCGGGGCGCAGCCACAGGTAGCTGTACTGAGGAGACAGCAGCTCTGACAGGGAGCAGATATGACCCTGGGGGGGGATTAGGAGAGACAAGAAGAGGAGTGAGGGATGGAGGGATGAGAAGAAGAGAGACAATCTCAGGAACATTGGGTGAATGAGTGGGGCGTGTGTGATATCATTGTCGTGGTTACCTTTCGCAGGTGGAGAATGCGTGTGATGTAATCCATGTGGAGCACTTCCTGTTCCACTTCCTGGATCTGGGTTCCGTAGGCCTGCTGGACACGCCCCCGGAGATCCTTCACCAGCCAATCACAGCGCTGCTCATCCTCGATCAGCCGCTGCAGGTGGATCCTGGAGATAAGACAGGTTACTATGGAGACGGAGGGGTATGTGAGTGTGATTTGAGAGAGAGTATATACATGTGTGTGTGTGAGTGAGAGTGTGTGTGTGTATACATGTGTGTGTGTGTACCTGCTGAACTCAGGTAGTTTGTTCAGGTCCAGTAGGGCAGAGTGGGTGGTGATCTTAGAAGGGTTGAAATCTGAGACCAGCTCCTGCAAGCTGCGGCCCATACGATGAGCTGAAACACAGACACCAGATCACACACACATCACACAAACCCAAGCCTGACCTCCCCCCCCCCCCCTCCTCACAGGTGAAGCCAGACCCCCCCCCTCCTCACAGGTGAAGCCAGACCCGCAGTGTGTGATGGTGTCCAGCAGGGCCTCAGGCAGGACTCCCTCTGCCTGGTACCTCTGGACGCTCACGTCTCCCTGCCTCTTGGACAGCTTGCTGCCGTCCTGGTTGGCCAGCAGGGGCAGGTGGGCGTAAGTGGGCGGGGCCTGGCCCAGGGCGTGGTGCAGCAGCAGGTGTTTGGGGGTAGAGATGAGCCACTCAGAGCCTCGCAGAACATGGGTCACCCCCATCAGGTGGTCGTCCAGCACGCTGGCCAGGTGGTAGGTGGGGAAGCCGTCCGCCTTCAGCACGACCGGGTCTCCTTCTACCTGACACACAGGTATGATATACACACAAACACACACACACACACACACACACACAGGTATGATATACACCCAGACACACTCACATAGGTATGATATACACACACACACACAGGTATGATATACACCCAGACACACACACATAGGTATGATATACACCCAGACACACAGGTATGATACACACACACACACACACACACACACACACACACACAGGTATGCTATACACACACACACAGACACACACAGGTATGCTATACACACACACAGACACACACAGGTATGCTATACACCCTCCCTCCCTGGCTGTCTAACCTGAGCCACCTCGTGTCGTGTCCACCCAAACACCAGGTCCTGGAAGGGTTCCACCCCTGGTTCTAAACGGAACCTGATGACGTGAGGAACCTCCTGAGAGAGCCTGTCCTCCACCTGCTCAGCTCGCAGGTGCCTGCACCGGTTATCATAACTGACACACACACACACACACACACCCTTATTAAAACCATACCGTGAGGGGGGTGGGGGTGTACCGTGGTGTGTGTGTGTGTGTACGGGACTGCACCTGACTACATCCAGTCTCTCCTCAAGCCTTACACCCCCACCTGCCACCTACGGTCTTCTTCTGACAACCGTCTGGTGATCCCACCGCTTCTCCTGTCTGGCCCCCCAATGGTGGAATCAACTCCCCACCCCATCAGAGACACTGACTGTCTCCCCACCTTCAAGAAAAGGCTCAAGACGCACTTGTTCCGGGAGTACAACGGTATTTAGGAATGATTTGCTGGACCTGATGTTAGCTTCCTCCAGGAACACAATGACTCTTACTGAGGGACTTGTTGCTCTTGTTGGTTAGCTGTAACTGACTTAACCCTTGTGTTATCTTCGGGTCATTCTGACCCATCAGTCATTGTGACCCACCGTCACCATAACTTTACCGCATACAAAAACAAAGTGAAGCATTTTCTTTTAACTATTGGGCTGTCTCAGATCCCCCACAATGCAAAGGTTAAAAGAAAATTATTTTTATTTGTTTTTGTATTGGGTAAACACAACGATGGTTCATTATGAATCTTTGGGTCATGTGACCCGAAGGCAGCACAAGGGTTAACATCTTGTACTCGCTTATTGTTATATATTATTGTTGCTTGCTTTTCTACAGGTACACTTGCACTTTTGAGGTTTGTGTTGTTTAATTTGTAACTGGTTTAACTACATGCTCTTATGGTTCTACCCATTGGCACTTATTTGCTTTTCACAAAGTATGATTCATGTTTGGCTACTCGCAATGTTTGGGGCTATCTTGTTGTTATGATCAGTGACCTATGTACTTTTGTAAAGCTCTCTCTTGGAAGTCGCTTTGGATAAAAGCGTCTGCTAAATGAATAAATGTAAATGTGTACCGTGATGTATGTGTGTGTGTGTACCGTAGTGTATGTGTGTGTACCATGGTGTATGTGTGTGTGTGTGTGTGTGTGTACCGTGGTGTATGTGTGTGTGTGTGTACCGTGGTGTCTGTGTGTGTGTGTACCGTGGTGTCTGTGTGTGTGTGTGTACCGTGGTGTCTGTGTGTGTGTGTGTACCGTGGTGTCTGTGTGTGTGTGTGTACTGTGGGGTCTGTGTGTACCGTGGTGTCTGTGTGTGTGTGTGTACTGTGGGGTCTGTGTGTGTGTGTGTACCGTGGGGTCTGTGTGTGTGTGTACCGTGGGGTCTGTGTGTGTGTGTGTGTGTGTACCGTGGGGTCTGTCCCTGTCGTACAGCTTCTCTCTTCAGCAGCTCCAGGCGCTGAACACTGCAGAAACAGCGGTAGGCGTGGCCTGACTGCACTAGCCTATCAGCAGCCTCAACATAGAGTGGCAGCCTATGGGACTGCAGGTAGGGCCCATAAGCCCCGCCTCCACGGGGACTCTCATCTGGAGGGATACCTGGGGGGGGAGAGTGAAGAGGATGGAGATTAGAGTATATTATTTAAAAGCACAAGATCAAATACCAAAAGATGTTCAATGTACCTGCCAATAGTACCACTGTGTGTGTGTGTGTGTGTGTGTGTGTGTGTGTGTGTGTGTGTGTGTGTGTGTGTGTGTGTGTGTGTGTGTGTGTGTGTGTAGGTATGTCTGTCTCTTACCGGCCCACTCCAGCATGTCTTCAATAGACTCCGCCGCCCCCGGTACTAGCCGTGTCCGGTCCGTGTCTTCCATGCGCAGGATAAACGTTCCTCCGTACTTCTTCGCGAACAGGTAGTTGTACAACGCAGTGCGGAGCCCGCCCAGGTGAAGCAGCCCTAGAGCCAGACGGTCAACAGACGGTTATAAACGGCACATTCGGAGATGTATAACGATCAAACCGCTGGAGTTGGAGACTAAACGGAGTCGTCACGTGCTGGTTCTTACCTGTGGGACTCGGGGCGAACCGAACCCTGACTTTCGTAGGTGACTCGGTAGAAGTGCGTCTCACCGAGGGGACTGTGCACCTGAGGTCCGACCGCCGGTTCCCTATGCGGTGTACTGACGGTGATGTGTTAGTCAGTGCCGGTGGACCGTGAACTCTTCGTACTGCTACATTAAGATAGCATCGCTTGCACGTTTCTAGGAGGAAGGCTCCGGTTTGCAGAACGGTAAACTGGAACGTGATCATCATACCGTAAACGTTACTGTTGAGGGCGCCGGACGATACAGAGAACCGAACCACAGTGACACAACACAGACACGCGGACTCTGCGTCAGCCGGGAATCGTCCTTGAGGGAATCATGTTCCTTAATATGTCCACAGAACGCACTCTACATCTGAGAAGTGTCGGCGAAATGTTGTTAAATATACAGATTAAAAACTCAACTGTGACCGTCAATTGTACTCCTCTATGTTGTTCAATGACGTTACGTGACTTCCGCTAAAGCGCAGCGATTTTCTTTCTTCAAAATAAAAGTCCCCGTGAAACTCGTGAAGGGTGTTGGTCTAACGATAACCATGGCAACAACTGCAACCGTGTGTGTGTGTTGGGGGGGGGGGCGGGGGGGGGGGGCAAGAAAGACGGGGCCTAAGGCTAACCAGATTAAGTAGGACCATGTGCTTCTCATTTCAGGGAGAGACTGAGACTGAGACTGTGAGAGACATGACACACTCACAAATACTCTCACACACTCTCACACACTAATACACACTCACACACACACAGCACACACACATTCTCTGTCTTACACTCAGGCTGTAACAGAGTTATGTCTCGTGTTTCTAGTGAATGGAATCAGGAAACACAGGAGAGTTTCTTCCAAAGCTACTGTCCAGAGTCCTAACGCTGCAGAGGGGCTGAGGGAGGGAGGGAAGGAGCGAGGGAGAGAGAGGGGGAAGGAGAGAGGGAGAGAGAGAGAGAGAGAGAGAGAGAGAGGAAGGGAGGGAGAGAGAGAGGGAGAGGTGACAGTTCTTTTCTTCCTGTCAGTTGGTCAAAATACAGAACCCTGAATCCACGGAGTTGTTCATGGCGAACTCACAGATTCCTGCAGGTCAGTGTCTGTTTTCTGGTGAACTTGTTATATATCAAGTCACACCTGTTTTTCTGCTTTTTACCATCTCCTCACCTCTCCTCACCTCTCCTCTCTCTCCTCCCTCTCCTCTCTTCCCTCTCCTCTCTCTCCTCTCTCTCCTCTCTTCCCTCTCTCCTCTCTCTCCTCTCTTTCCTCTCCTTTCTTTCCTCTCTTCCCTCTCTTCTCCTCTCTTCCCTCTTCTCTCTTCCCTCTCCTCTCTCTCCTCTCCTCTCTCTCCTCTCCTCTCTCTCCTCTCTTCCCTCTTCTCTCTTCCCTCTCCTATCTCTCCTCTCTCTCTCCTCTCTCTCTTCTCTCTCTCCTCTCTTCCCTCTTCTCTCTTCCCTCTTCCCTCTCCTCTCCTCTCTCTCCTCTCTTCCCTCTTCTCTGTCCTCTCTCTCCTCTCCTCTCTTCCCTCTTCTCTCCTGTTCTATTCTCTTCCTTTATTTTGGATTACATTCTAATGTCCACTTTCCTATTGTATTCTATTCACTGCATATTAAATCTTGCCCCCCCCCCCCAGTGCCCCTGGGCCCCCTGTCCTCCAGCCCGGTGCAGGTCACCTGCCCCTCCTGTCAGCAGGTGGTCATCTCCCAGGTGGACTATTCTGCCGGCCTGCTTACTTACCTCTTCTGTGGAGGCCTGTTCCTATGCGGGTACACGCGTGTGTGTGGTCTGTGTGTGTAGAAGTGTGTGCGTGTGTGTGTGTGTGCGAGTGTGTGTGTAACCAGTCTCTCCTCTGCTCCCCCAGGTTTGTGCTGGGTTGCTGTCTCATTCCCTTCTGTGTGGACCGCCTCCGCAATGCCCAACACTCCTGCCCCGCCTGCAAGGCCCTGCTGGGGGTCCACAAGCGCTTATAACCTGGACAGGCATTACAACTTCCCTGGACAGGCATTAACATACACACAGACGTAATGTCTCCCTCCCTCCCCCCCTCACCATACCTTGAACACATGTTAAATCTGTCTAGGTACCTGCAAAGTCTCTCTCTCTCAGAAGAACCACATTAACCAGCATGCTTTGCTGAATGCAGCAATTTTGTGTGATATCTAATGAGTGACATGTTCCTCTTAATTTGATGACAGCTACATAATATAAGGAAGGTGGCAGTGACATCACAGAAGGACAGTGTTGATGTCATACTTACAGGAAGTTCTATAGTGTTTAACCCTTCATTTACCTTTTACACTTTATACGATTATATGAATCGTATAAATACCAGATTTCCAGGGCTTAAGGCTCCAGAAAGAGGATTTCCATGAATACACAAAAAATAAAAAATACAAAACATTCGGCTTCCACAGATGGTATTATTATTATTATGAACAAAAGAAGAACAGGAAGAAGAAAACACAGCATACATAACAGAAGAAGATTTGTTCTGACAACAGAGGGTTTTTGTGAACTCTATATGGTTTTGTTTTTCATTTCCTTTGATTACAGTCTACATATATTATACTTCTGTAAATTTGAACAATTGAAAATCAAGTGTGTGATGAGGCTGTGACATCACTGAAGTGCGTGTACACGACAGGGCTGTGACATCACTGAAGTATGTGCAGGATGACGAGTGGGAGAAGAAAGGGGAGGAGGATCTGAGAGGGTGAGATTCTGCAAACTCCACTTCCTGCAGGACACAGAACACAACATCAATGAGAACACATCACAACGTCTAACTTAATCTAACAGTGAGAACGTTCTTGTGACCAAAACCAAGAGCAGAACCAACTCACCAGTAGTGGCATTAGATCCTGCAGTTGTGGTGGAACCAGCCGTTGAACCAGCTGTGGAACCAGCCGTGGTACCAGCCGTGGAACCAGCCGTTGAACCAGCAGTAGGTCCAGCGGTAGAACCAGCAGTAGGTCCAGCAGTAGGTCCAGCAGTAGAACCAGCAGTAGGTCCAGCAGTAGGTCCAGCAGTAGGTCCAGCAGTAGGTCCAGGAGTAGGTCCAGCAGTTGAACCAGCAGTAGAACCAGCAGTAGGTCCAGCAGTAGGTCCAGCAGTAGGTCCAGCAGTAGAACCAGCAGTAGGTCCAGCAGTAGGTCCAGGAGTAGGTCTAGCCGTTGAACCAGCAGTAGAACCAGCAGTAGGTCCAGCAGTAGGTCCAGCAGTAGAACCATCAGTAGGTCCAGCAGTTGAACCAGCAGTAGAACCAGCAGTAGGTCCAGCAGTAGGTCCAGCAGTAGGTCCAGCAGTAGAACCAGCAGTAGGTCCAGCAGTAGGTCCAGGAGTAGGTCCAGCCGTTGAACCAGCAGTAGAACCAGCAGTAGGTCCAGCAGTAGGTCCAGCAGTAGAACCATCAGTAGGTCCAGCAGTTGAACCAGCAGTAGAACCAGCAGTAGGTCCAGCAGTAGGTCCAGCAGTAGAACCAGCAGTAGAACCTGCAGTAGGTCCAGCAATAGGTCCAGCAGTAGATCCAGCAGTAGAACCAGCAGTAGAACCAGCAGTAGGTCCAGCAGTAGAACCAGCAGTAGAACCAGCAGTAGATCCAGCCATGGAACCCGTAGTGGAGGCCAGAGTGGTGTTGGGGATGAAGATGGTGGGTGTAGGGTCGGCTTTGCCCCCGGTCAGGCCCAGGCCCAGGGTGTCGAGGTCTGATTGGAACTGCCTGGAGACCCAGCTCTGGACCACACTCACATTCTCATAGCTGCTCAGCTGGGGCAGGTTGGACCCCAGCAGACCCTGCACCTCACTCACACTCAGGGCCTGCAGTTACACACACACACACACACACACACACACACACACACACGCACACGCACACACACACGCACACACACACACACACGCACACACACATACACACGCACACACACACACAAACGCACACACACATGCACACACACACATACACAAGCACACACACACAAAGTGAGTTTAACCAGTTCATCTTGCATGGACAGTGTCCAGACTGAGTCTGGTGTGTGTGTGTGTGTGTGTGTGTGT
Organism: Osmerus mordax; assembly: GCF_038355195.1. Lineage (NCBI taxonomy): Eukaryota > Metazoa > Chordata > Actinopteri > Osmeriformes > Osmeridae > Osmerus > Osmerus mordax. The sequence goes on along the minus strand of NC_090070.1, from coordinate 13,433,149 downwards.
GTGTGTGTGTGTGTGTGTGTGTGTATACCAGGACAGTGTCTTGGCTGAGGCTGGTGAAGGTGGCCATGTCCATGCTGATGTTGGAGGCTGACAGACTCTTGATGTAGGAGGGGGTGGCGCCACCTGGAGGACAAACCAGGAACACACTCAGCTGGTCAAGACATGGAGGGTGAAGAGTGTCTGTGTGTAGAGGGTTCAGTATGTGTGTTTCTGTGTGTGTGTGTGTGTGTGTGTGTGTGTGTGTGTACCCAGGTATGGCTGTGTGAGCTGGTAGCTTGTGGGAGACACAGTTCCAGCTCTGCCTCTGGAGAAAGCAGATGTTGCGATGGTGAACAGAATGCTCTTCTTCTCTTGAGAGCAGGAAGCCTGGCTCAGCGCTGGGGCCTTGCTGCAGGGCACACAACATGTCTCCATCACATACAGAACATCACATGATCTAACCTCATCTCCTCACATCTCGTATTATAACATGTCATAACATCTTAGCACAAGTCCTCGCACCTCATAACATGTCATCACATATCCTTGTATCTCACATTTCCACTCAACCCTCAAAGAACAGAACATCTCTGGCTGGAATATTTACATTTACATTTACATTACATTTAGTCATTTAGCAGACGCTCTTATCCAGAGCGACTTACAGTAAGTACAGGGACATTCCCCCGAGGCAAGTAGGGTGAAGTGCCTTGCCCAAGGACACAACATCAGTTGGCATGACCGGGAATCGAACTGGCAACCTTCAGATTACTAGCCCGATTCCCTCACCGCTCAGCCACCTGACTCCCTCCAAATATCTCTCTCAGGATCCGAGATCCTACAGACCCCCCTTACCCCGACCTCCCTGACCCCTGACCCCTGACCTGAGGCTGTCTGGGGTGATGCTCTGCAGAACACTGGCGTCCAGGGAGCACAGATTGGCTCCTCCAATAGCAGTCAGCTCTGCACTGCCCAGGCTCCGCCCACTGCTCAGGTACTTGGAGATGATGGCCTTGGCCTGGAACACAGACACACACATTCAGTCATTTAGCAGACGCCCTTATCCAGAGCGACTTGCAGTAAGTACAGGGACACACACACAGGTAACTGTGTATTAGTAGTCATTAGTAGACCTGTGGCCCTGCAGCAACCAGCAGGCTCTACAGACACTACACCACATTAGAATATATTAAATATATATGTTTTGGCCTTTTTATGGCTTCATTAGACAGAGATAGGAAATGTATGCAAGAGAGAGAGGGTGCAGAAATGGCCTGAGCCTGCATCAAACACATTTTAACTATTATCCAAAGCAATATACAAGTGCTGACAGGCGCCAGATGAATGAAATGTAAGTGTGAGCCAGCCAGAACTGGTTGGTTACCATGGGAGCAGACCAGTCTCCGTCGGCAGGATTCATGAGGGCGGAGAGCGTGTCGATCTTGGTGATGTTCCACATGCTGATGTCATCACTAGTGGCCAGGCGGGAGGCGGGGCCGAGCACCTGGACGCTCATCTCTGGGATGGTGGGGGAGTAGGCCTGGAGACCAAGACATCACAACACTCAGCACTTCCTGTCTGAGACTAGGCTCCTCCCTCCTCCCTCCTCCCTCCTCTTCCCCTTCCCTCCCTCCTCCCCCATCCCATCCCCACACCCTGTCTGTGTTCAGTATGATGCTCAGGTGTTCCTACCTGTCTGTCTGTGTTCAGTATGATGCTCAGGTGTTCATACCTGTCTGAGTGTGTTCAGTATGATGCTCAGGTGTTCCTACCTGTCTGAGTGTGTTCAGTATGATGCTCAGGTGTTCCTACCTGTCTGAGTGTGTTCAGTATGATGCTCAGGTGTTCCTACCTGTCTGAGTGTGTTCAGTATGATGCTCAGGTGTTCCTACCTGTCTGAGTGTGTTCAGTATGATGTTCAGGTGTTCCTACCTGTCTGAGTGTGTTCAGTATGATGCTCAGGTGTTCCTACCTGTCTGAGTGTGTTCAGTATGATGCTCAGGTGTTCCTACCTGTCTGAGTGTGTTCAGTATGATGTTCAGGTGTTCCTACCTGTCTGAGTGTGTTCAGTATGATGCTCAGGTGTTCCTACCTGTCTGAGTGTGTTCAGTATGATGTTCAGGTGTTCCTACCAGTCTGAGTGTGTTCAGTATGATGTTCAGGTGTTCCTACCTGTCTGAGTGTGTTCAGTATGATGCTCAGGTGTTCCTACCTGTCTGAGTGTGTTCAGTATGATGCTCAGGTGTTCCTACCTGTCTGAGTGTGTTCAGTATGATGCTCATGTGTTCCTACCTGTCTGAGTGTGTTCAGTATTAATGCTCAGGTGTTCCTACCTGTCTGAGTGTGTTCAGTATGATGCTCAGGTGTTCCTACCTGTCTGAGTGTGTTCAGTATGATGCTCAGGTGTTCCTACCTGTCTGAGTGTGTTCAGTAAGATGCCCAGGTGTTCCTACCTGTCTGAGCTTGTTCAGTAAGATGCCCAGGTGTTCCTACCTGTCTGAGCTTGTTCAGTATGATGCCCAGGTGTTCTTCCTGGTCCACATTAGCAGTGATGGCTGCCAGGTTGTCCATCACCACGGCAACACTGAGGCAGCTGTTGAACTGGGCCACATCGTAGTCGAAGGGGAAGGTGTCATCGTTGATGATGATCTGGGTGATCTCCCCCACCATGCAGCCGTCCATCCTCGGATCTGGGGGGCACCAAACAACCAGTCAGACTGTGTTTACTGCAGTCAGACTGTGTTTATGACAGTCAGACTGTGTTTACTGCAATCAGACCATGTTTCCGAGAGAGCGGAGGGAGGGGGGATAAACAGAACAGCCAGCGTGTACCTATGGCCCGTTTGGTCAAGCTCTTGTTGGACTGGCGGATGGCAGTCTTTATCCTCTTCCTCTTCCACCGGCTCAGGCTGTTGTTGCTCAGGAAGGACTTCAGGAACGCACGCTTCGTCGCCTGGCAGAGGAACACAGTTTAACACTCATGCAGGTACACACACGTATGGCTACTCCTGTAGGGATTCAATTCAGTCTCATTCAAAATCCTGTTTCCCCTAACCCTAACACAAGCAGCCCCCCTCACCCTGTCGAATCGCTGGTAGAAGTTGCTGCTGAGGTAGAGGGGTAGAACGCCCAGATCATCTAGAGTCTTCCTGCCCCAGGAGGACGGGTTCCTGACAACAACAACAACAACAATAGCAACAACATCAATTACAACAACGACAACAAGCTGTCAA